>NW_026652290.1:46938135-47029417 GCF_009828535.3 Hylobates moloch | reverse complement strand
TGTTCAATTCCCACCTATGAGTGAGAACATGCGGTGTTTGGTTTTTTGTCCTTGCGATAGTTTACTGAGAATGATGTTTTCCAGTTTCATCCATGTCCCTACAAAGGACACAAACTCATCATTTTTTATGGCTGCATAGTATTCCATGGTGTATATGTGCCACATTTTCTTAATCCAGTCTATCGTTGTTGGACATTTGGGTTGGTTCCAAGTCTTTGCTATTGTGAATAGTGCCGCAATAAACATACGTGTGCATGTGTCTTTATAGCAGCATGATTTATAGTCCTTTGGGTATATACCCAGTAATGGGATGGCTGGGTCAAATGGTATTTCTAGTTCGAGATCCCTGAGGAATCGCCACACTGACTTCCACAATGGCTGAACTAGTTTACAGTCCCACCGACAGTGTAAAAGTGTTCCTGTTTCTCCACATCCTCTCCAGCACCTGTTGTTTCCTGACTTTTTAATGATGGCCATTCTAACTGGTGTGAGACGGTATCTCATTGTGGTTTTGATTTGCATTTCTCTGATGGCCAGTGGTGATGAGCATTTTTGCATGTGTTTTTTGGCTGCATAAATGTCTTCTTTTGAGAAATGTCTGTTCATGTCCTTCGCCCACTTTTTGATAGGGTTGTTTGTTTTTTTCTTGTAAATTTGTTTGAGTTCATTGTAGATTCTGGATATTAGCCCTTTGTCAGATGAGTAGGTTGCAAAAATTTTCTCCCATTCTGTAGGTTGCCTGTTCACTCTGATGGTAGTTTCTTTTGCTGCGCAGAAGCTCTTTAGTTTAATTAGATCTCATTTGTCAATTTTGGCTTTTGTTGCCATTGCTTTTGGTGTTTTAGACATGAAGTCCTTGCCCATGCCTATGTCCTGAATGGTAATGCCTAGGTTTTCTTCTAGGGTTTTTATGGTTTTAGGTCTAACATGTAAGTCTTTAATCCATCTTGAATTAATATTTGTATAAGGTGTAAGGAAGGGATCCAGTTTCAGCTTTCTACATATGGCTAGCCAGTTTTCCCAGTACCATTTATTAAATAGGGAATCCTTTCCCCATTTCTTGTTTTTGTCAGGTTTGTCAAAGATCAGATAGTTGTAGATATGCGGCATTATTTCTGAGGGCTCTGTTCTGTTCCATTGATCTATATCTCTGTTTTGGTACCAGTACCATGCTGTTTTGGTTACTGTAGCCTTGTATTGTAGTTTGAAGTCAGGTAGTGTGATGCCTCCAGCTTTGTTCTTTTGGCTTAGGATTGACTTGGCGATGCGGGCTCTTTTTTGGTTCCATATGAACTTTAAAGTAGTTTTTTCCAATTCTGTGAAGAAGGTCATTGGTAGCTTGATGGGGATGGCATTGAATCTATAAATTACCTTGGGCAGTATGGCCATTTTCACGATATTGATTCTTCCTACCCATGAGCATGGAATGTTCTTCCATTTGTTTGTATCCTCTTTTATTTCATTGAATAGTGGTTTGTAGTTCTCCTTGAAGAGGTCCTTCACGTCCCTTGTAAGTTGGATTCCTAGGTATTTGATTCTCTTTAAAGCAATCGTGAATGGGAGTTCACTCATGATTTGGCTCTCTGTTTGTCTGTGATTGGTGTACAAGAATGCTTGTGATTTTTGTACATTGATTTTGTATCCTGAGACTTTGCTGAAGTTGCTTATCAGCTTAAGGAGATTTTGGGCTGAGACAATGGGGTTTTCTAGATATACAATCATGTCATCTGCAAACAGGGACAATTTGACTCCCTCTTTTCCTAATTGAATACCCTTTATTTCCTTCTCCTGCCTGATTTCCCCGGCCAGAACTTCCAGCACTATGTTGAATAGGAGCGGTGAGAGAGGGCATCCCTGTCTTCTGCCAGTTTTCAAAGGGAATGCTTCCAGTTTTTGCCCATTCAGTATGATATTGGCTGTAGGTTTGTCATAGATAGCTCTTATTATTTTGAGATACGTCCCATCAATACCTAATTTATTGAGAGTTTTTAGCATGAAGGTTGTTGAATTTTGTCAAAGGCCTTTTCTGCATCTATTGAGATAATCACGTGGTTTTTGTCTTTAGTTATGTTTATATGCTGGATTACATTTATTGATTTGCATATGTTGAACTAGCCTTGCACCCCAGGGATGAAGCCCACTTGATCGTGGTGGATAAAATTTTGATGTGCTGCTGGATTCTGTTTGCCAGTATTTTATTGAGGATTTTTGCATCAATGTTCATCAAGAATATTGGTCTAAAATTCTCTTTTTTGGTTGTGTCTCTGCCTGGCTTTGGTATCAGGATGATGCTGGCCTCATAAAATGAGTTAGGGAGGGTTCCTTCTTTTTCTATGGATTGGAATAGTTTCAGAAGGAATGGTACCAGTTCCTCCTTGTACCTCTGGTAAATTTTGGCTGTGAATCTGTCTGGTCCTGGACTCTTTTTGGTTGATAAGCTATTGATTATTGCTACAATTTCAGAGCCTGTTATTGGTCTATTCAGAGATTCAACTTCTTCCTGGTTTAGTCTTGGGAGGGTGTATGTGTCGAGGAATTTATCCATTTCTTCTAGATTTTCTAATTCATTTGCATAGAGGTGTTTGTTGTATTCTCTGATGGTAGTTTGTATTTCTGTGGGATCGGTGGTGATATCCCCGTTATCATTTTTTATTGCGTCTATTTTATTCTTCTCTCTTTTCTTCTTTATTAGTCTTGCTAGCAGTCTATCAATTTTGTTTATCTTTTCAAAAAACCAGCTCCTGAATTCATTAATTTTTTGAAGGGTTTTTTGTGTCTCTATTTCCTTCAGTTCTGCTCTGATTTTAGTTACTTCTTGCCTTCTGCTAGCTTTTGAATGTGTTTGCTCTTGCTTTTCTAGTTCTTTTAATTGTGATGTTAGGGTGTCAATTTTGGATCTTTCCTGCTTTCTCTTGTGGGCATTTAGTGCTATAAATTTCCCTCTACACACTGCTTTGAATGTGTCCCAGAGATTCGGGTATGTTGTGTCTTTGTTCTCGTTGGTTTCAAAGAACATCTTGATGTTTAAATTTGAATTTTCTTCTTCATATTATTTTTTCAGAGGAAGAGAGTTCACTTCTTGGGATTGCTTAGCTTTTTCCCACTATCACCTATTCTCTAGCACCTTGATTATCAAAATGATATTTCATAGACCTCTCCCAGGAGCTTGTTAGAAATGCAGATTCTTAGACACACACCCCAGACCTACTAAGTTGGAAAATCTACATTAACCAGATTCTCAGGTGACCCAAATGCACATTAAAGTTTGAGAACTGCTGAACATACTGATCTGAAAGTGAATACATGATTTTTCTCTTCTCCACTTCACATGTCCTTCAACTGTGCTTTCAATATAAAAGGGTCAATTAAATACGGCGTGAAAACTCAGTAAAGCAATGAAAGGTTACATAAAAGTAGAATTAGGAAAATCACCTGATGAATCTTTTTGCTGAATAAAACATCTGGGTTTCTCCAATTGAAATTTACATTTAAAATGAATTAACTTCAAATTTAAGAATATTATTAAATCATTCCCTCTACATATTTCTATTAGTCAAGTAGAATATGTTAATTCTTTTTCTTTTTAATATTAGAAACTTTAGCCATATTATTTCTCTCTGTAAATACCTGAGAAGGAAAGTGGAGCATGAAACAGATCATCAAGAGATTAAAATGAACATTAACCCTGTTTGTTTTTGCATTATTAAAATGCAGTTTAGGATTTTTGATGGTTATCTTGTAAGCCACTAGCCTTGTTTCACTTACAGCTCTAATCTAATTTTTAAGGTGTCTCTGGGTGTCTGAATAAACACCATTGGTGTGCTGAATGAAGATCTAGGCTACTTCCTCCAACTGTAAAAATTGTGTTCTCCCTATTGAATAAACGAGAAAAGAAAATAGGGCTAGTTGGCAAAAATTTGCTTGGTAATCTTGGTACACAATTTTCATATTGGTCTTAGGTCAAATTTTTTTATTCAGTATGACATTGTGGCAATGTTCTGGATGTTTTTGAATATAAAACAATGATCAGATCATATTTCATTTATTTTATACTTATTTATGTGGGAAATGTTCAAAGGGATTCTGAATTCTTTTTATTTTAAGCCAATTACATACCTTTAGGACCAAAAGAATAAATTTTAGTGAAAAAGGTATTGATAAGGAGGGAATAATAGATAAAGCTCCCTGTGTCACTTTTTTGTCTTTATTTCATTTCATTTAACATTAGCTGCTTATGGGTCTTTCCAAAAAGATACACAAAGTATTAAAAATACATTAATAATTATCAGCCAGAGGTAAAACATTTCTTCCATTCACTTCTCTATCCATTTTTATAAGGTTTTTTTTGAAGACGTCATGCATTAAGGAAGCTTTTTTTACCTTAAATGTGCTCAATGCATCATAGGGTGGAATGCTATGGACTGAATCATACTCCAACACCAAATTCATACATTGAAGTTCTAACCCCTAATGCCACACTGCATTTGGAGATAGGGCTTTTAGAAGGTAATTAAAGTTTGAATGATCATATGGGTGAGGCCCTAATCTGATAGGTCTGGTGGCCCTATAAGAAGAGGAAGAGAGAAAGATGAAATCTCCATGTGTCCTTCCTTCTCTCCCTTCTTCTCCGCTTTGCCCTCGCCTTTCCTCCCACCCTTTTCCTCTTTCCTCTCTCTCTCTGCACTTAGGAAAGCCATGTGAGCAAACAGCAGGAAGGTAACTGTGTGCAAGCCAGGGAACCCTAATCACAACTCAGCCATTCTGGCCCCTGATCTTGAGCTATCCACCTCCAGTACTGTGAGCAAATAAATTGTTGTTCAAGCCACCCAGTATATGGTCATTTGCTATGGCAGCTGGAGCCAACTAAGACAGCAGGTTATTTATAAGACAGCAGGTTACTTATATATATAGACTATCTACTGTGTGCCATAGAACTTTCAAAGATACAAAGCAGAACAGAGTGGTCAAAACCAAAACAAACATGTCATCATTTACTTCATACTAGAAGTAAAAAGCCCCTAAAGAGTTGTGTATCAACTACTGGGTTTGTATTGATAGTGTTTCTCATAAACCTCCCTCCCCCAAACTCGTAGTTCTAAAACATTTGTTTTTATCCTCCTTTGGCAGCTTAGTATTCCAAAAATCCCACAACCTTAGAGCACAGAATACTAAATTAATTAGGCTTGGATTTTGGCCTAACAGTGTCGTATTCTGAAAGAAAACACACTTAGGTGTGTACTGTTTGCGTATAATTAAGACCACCATCTTTTGACCAGAACCAGAGTACTTCTAAGAAAAGCCTTAAGCTAATATTAAAAACTGGTCTGTGCAGAGAAATGTTATAATCATATTTCTTTAGTGTTACTGCTGTTAGAAGCCTTAACTTTCAAACACTAATAAAATGATACTATTTTATGTTACATATTCATTTACAAAACATTTGTGTAATTTTAATCTTAGAAAATGTTTTTTTCTTTACTCTTATGGAAAATGTAAAATATCCTTTTACCTAGGACTTGGAAAATATATATATGCATATGTAGGTATATTTTTTCTAAATTTTAGTGTCTTAAAAATGATAGTATCCTCTAGGAATTCATTATCATTCTAGAATATCAGAAAGCAAATCTCTGTACTTTGATTATGGCAGAACAATTGTTCTTACATATGTAACAAACCTGCACATTGTGCACATGTACCCTAAAAGTTAAAGTATAATAATAATAAAAGAAAAAAGAAAGTGCTAACACTTTCTAATTGCAGTGAAATAGCAAATTTTTGTGAATTTTTCTTCTTGCATGCAATTATTCTGGATAGGGTCTTATTTTTTTAAGCACTTGTGCATTAATTATTGCAATAGTATGTAAACTTTATATTTCTTTGCAATATATAAATTCTCACAATTAACATTTAAGATACTTTATTTTTTATGCATTTATTTATTTATTTATTTTTGAGACAGAGTCTCACTCTGTCACCCAGGCTGGAGTGCAGTGGCATGATCTCGGCTCACTGCAGCCTCTGCCTCCCAGGTTCAAGCGATTCTCCTGCCTCAGCCTCCCAAGTAGTTGGGATTAAAGGCATGCACCATCATGCCTGGCTGATTTTTATATTTTTAGTAGAGATAGGGTTTTATCATGTTAGCCAGGCTGGTTTTAAACTGTTGACCTCAGGTAATCTGCCTGCCTCAGCCTCATAAAGTGCTGGGATTACAGGCATGAGCCACCATGCCCACCCTTAAGATACTCTTTATATAAGTCAAAGCAACTACAAAGAAGACCTCTTATGTGTCTAATAATTGGAACAGGTTCACTTGGTAACTGACCATATTTTTATAAAACTTCCATTACTTTTAGTACATGCAATAATATGGTCAAAATGTTTTCCTATGATGAGTTAATGCTTGAACGGCAAAACCGTGGAGAAAGTGATTCTTCTCAAATTCATGCTTCTTATCTCCAACTTGGTGTTTGGTTCAATACTAGGTATAGGGTACAAAATAAAGGTACCCAAAAGATGTCCATAGCCTAATCCCCCAAGATTGTGACTATGTAACCTTGGCATGACAAAGGGACTTTGCAGATATGATTAAGTTAAAAATCTTGAGATGGGGGAATTATGCTGGAATTTCTTGGTGAGCCCAATGTAATCATAGGGTCTTTATAAGAAGGAGGCAAGGCTAGGTGTGGTAGCTGATGCCTGTAATTCTGGCACTTTAGGAGGCCAAAGCAGGCAGACCACCTCAGGTAAGGAGTTCAAGACCAGCCTGGTCAACATGGTGAAACCCCATCTCTACTAAAAATACAAAAATTAGCAGGATGTGGTAGCATGCACCTGTAATCCCAGCTACTTGAGAGATGGAGGCGGAGAATTGCTTGAACCTGGGAAGTGGAGATTGCAGTGAGCTGAGATGGCACCACTGCACTCCAGCCCAGGCAACAGAGTGAGACTCTGTATCAAAAAATAAAGATGGAGGCAAAAGGGTCTGAATCCAAAAAGGAAGTATGATAGAGTTCAGAGTAAAGTGGCTATCAGCCAAAGGAAGCAGGTGACTCTGGAGGCTGGAAAAGGCAAGGAATAGATCCCTTCAGGATCTCCAAGACGAATGCCACTTTGTTGACACCTTGATTTTAGCACCATGAAGCCTATTTGGCAGTTCGGACCTCCAGAACTCTCATATGATAAATGTATATTGTCTTAAACCACTAAGTTTGTGATAGTTTGTTATAGCAGCCATAGGAATCTAATACACTTTGCACAGCAATTGTCTTAGTCCTTTTGTGCTGCTATAGCAAAACACCTGAGACTGGCAATTTACAAAGAACAGAAACATATTTCTCACAGTTCTGGGGGCTGGGAAGCTCAAGATCAAGGCACTGGCACGTTTGGTTTTCTGGTGAGTATTGCTGTCTCCAAGACTGGTGCCCTGTTGCTGCATCCTCCTGAAGTGAGGAATGCTATATCCTCACATGGCAGAAGGGATGGAAGGGGTGAAGAGGGTTGAACGCTGCATGAAGCCTCTTTTCTAAGGGCCTTAATCCCATTTATGAGGGAGGAGCCATCAAGGCCTAATCATTTCTTCAGGCCCCACCTCTTTTGGCCATTAGTTTCATTCAACACATCAATTTTGGAGGGGACATATGCAAACCATAATGGCAAGGAAAATGTTCTCATGTTAAAACATTGAACCATAAAATCACAGACAGAATGAATTCTGTTACATATGTCATATCTCAACCGTGTGTTCCCACTGGGTCAGGGGATCTGTGTTCTTGTCTAGGCTCTGTCACTGATTAACTGTGTCACCTTAGGAAGTCACTTGGCCTGTCTCGGTCTGGCACCCTCTTTTTGCATCAACTATGAAGAAATTAAATGATCATCTCTCAAATTTTCTTTACTAATCCCATGCCCCTTTAAAGTTTTCCATTTCATCTTCTGTCTATATTCTAATTTAATGTTAGTTGCTTAATTTAAGAAACTATAGGTACATTTAAAATGCTCTTTCAGATAACCATCATTTTCTCCTCACCCCTGAGTCTTTGATACGAACTTCTGTGATGAGCTGTGGTAGAAGTGCAAGAACCATGGCCCTTCTGTAGGCTTGAGAATCAGAATCTAAGTGTCCTTTCATTTTGAAAATTTGTAATTTAAAACAAAACCATGTCAGCTCAACCCCTGGAATTTCTTATGCAGTTTAAAAAGAAAGCAAGAGCTCCCTTAGATTTTCTCAGGGAAATTTTTGGGCAATAATGAATAATGAATTGAAAGGGAAAAAGAGTCAAGAAACCTGAGGCAGCTTGAAGATGAAAAACTCGTCCCTTGTTTGACTTTGGAAGATTCTTAATGGGTGAGATGAAGTATGGGCTGACAAAAACAAAGTTATTGGTTGTTGGAAGTCAAAGCTACTTTTTTTTCTTTTATTGGTCTGAAAGCAAACAACCAACTTTTACATAAAGTGTTTAAGCTAAACCCTTTGTTTAAACTAATGGCACTTAAATTCCTTTTCTCAAATTCCCAGGGTGACTTATCTCCTTAGTTAATCAACTGTGGCTGGCCCACTAACCTGCTCCCTCTTAACTTGGGGAACTGGAGGAAATTTACATTCTTTAGCCTACTTCTGTTATGCTTCTGTTTGGTTCTTTCTCCATTCTATTTATCTTGGCTAGTGCCATTTTCTGTTTCAAGGCCACAAGGGTCAATAATCAAATTAGGAGGAGGCCAAGGCCTTGTCTTTCTGGGTGGTAAACTTCAGATACACAATATACCTCTGGCTACAGGAAATAAGGAATGGAAAGAGAACCTCTTTTTTAAGCAGCAAGCATCAGCTGCTCTTCTGTCAAATGAGCAAATTTCATGAGAAAACTCTCAGGGCAAAGTTTGTGCTGATGCCACTATTGTTTGCTGGGCAGATTAGAGAGTGCATGTAATCCCAGCTACTTGGGAGGCTGAAGCAGGAGAATCCTTTGAGCCCTGGAGTTTGAGACCATCCTGGGCAACATAGTAAGACCCTCATTTCATACTACTACTACTACTACTACTACTACTACTACTACTACTACTACTAATTTCCTGAAGAAATGCAACTGGCAGTACAACACCCATCTATAAGTGAGAAATGCCACAAGTTTCTAGAAAGCAAATTATTTATTTCATTCCGTAATTTAAAGAATGTTTTATATAAGATGTTGTAAATTTAAACAAAAAGTTTTGTTTGCTGATAGTAGAAGGACTTTCTCAAATGCTGGATGTTCTTAGGAATGTGTGTGGATTCTGGATGCTATATTTAAAAATAAAATAATTCCTATGGTTTACAAGTCTTTCAATACACCCCTTTTTCCGGTTCTGAAATAATTAAAATATTTATGAAGGTTTTTTTCTTGCCCTAGAGCACAAGAACTTTGCCTTAGAAGAGGCTTAAATATTGACAGATCCATTGTAATATGACATTTATTAACCTTTGTAATGTTTAATGTGCACTAAAAGTAATCTTGGTTTAACATTATTCCTCTGAAGAATAAGAAGTTCCTGGCTATTTTTTAGTCAGGTAAGAGTTAGAAATGTAAGATTTGTTTTGTATTTTTGTAAAATATATTTAAAATACCAATATATCATCTGAATTTTTTTAACAGAACGCCACTTTTAAGTAACATTTTTAAAATTGCCAGTATCTAAATACATTTAAGATCTTCATGTTGCTACTGCTCACTTTGAAATAATGTGATTTTTTTTCCTCCCTAGCCACATGGATGACTCTGGCTTACATAAATATAAAATACTTGACAGATGCCAAAGAAAGCAACAAAAGAAAGGATGTAGAAAGTCTTAATAATAAATATATTTATTTTACAGAAGCAGAAATATATGTAATTCAAAACCTTAGGCAAATCATGTTAAAAATGCACTTCATTCATATTTAAAATTTATGGAAAACATAGAAAAAATATCCTGATGCCATAGAGTTTCTTTCTCACCAAAGCTAACATGGTTTGTGGCTTTACTGATTTTAAGTTTCATAGCCTAACAAACAAGTCTACAAGTCGATACTCTTTAAGGAATGTAATAAAATATTTGAAAAAATAAGAATTTAAATAATATCTTTCTTGAGCACTTTATATATCTCTAATATACAGAGCTGCTTAACTTCTAAAGCCTAATATGGAAAGAAAAGGTTTTAAATGTATAAAAATATAATTACAGAGAAACAAAAAAAATTTCTGAGTGTTAGGGTTACGGATACTTTGTGGTTTCATTATGTTTTCTGTATTTTTAATATTTTTCTAAAACAAGACTGATTTGGTTTAGTAATTATTTTCTCAGGTCAGGATACAAACATTTATTTTAGTCATATTTTTAATGTTTCTACCAAGAATACTTTGGCTTCTGGTCATCAAGATAAATCAGAAAAAAAAATTCACAAGAATACTTTCGTTGGGCAGAGTTTATTGTTCAACTGATAATTACTATTTTGGGGTTATGTGCCTAAAATTTAAGACAGATCATCTTTGTAGAATAAAAGAAAATGCAAAGTTGTTATTCTCGGTGGGTGCCTTCATTAATATTTCGGTGATATTTATGACAAATCTCCAGGTGTTATAATTTTCCAAGTTTAGAGCTTTCATGACAAAAGAAGAACGAAAGAAAATTTAAAAAAATATGAAGACTTACTGCTGAGTTGCAGCCTTGTCATTATTTCCACCAGGTTTACATCCCTATGGCCATCTGCAGCCACAGCCCTTCAAGGCTAATTACATTTACGGTCAGCCTAGCTCTAATGTAAGCAAGAGCTGGTGGCTACAAGACTCTTTCAGATCTACTGTTGTCACATTAGCCAGCCAGTGGGTTTCCATGAAACAAGTTGGCTGCCATTCACAGTCACAAATCTCCAGATAATAGGTAACAATCATGACATGTCACGGCTCCCAATCAATTTAATTTCCCTGAAAAATATGTTTTATCTTTATAAATTCTACTAATAATTTGCTTAAGTGACTCAATGGTTGATTGGAAGTTTAGCTAAGGAGGTATTTTTCAAAGACAAAATTCTGGATTCAGTCAAATCTTCACAAAGTGCAGAGGTGTTAAAACTAAAGTATACGGTTGTTTAAGGAATTTGAAATAGTGAGTGATGATGAAATCATTTAGGAAAACATTCCTTGTGCCTGACAAGAGCAAATCACTGCACGACACAAACCCAAAATATAGTCACTAAGTTATATATAATTTCAAGTCCAAGAACTATTGAGTAAGTTTCATGCTATCATCGTTGTTCATTGTCCCTATTGGCAGAGGGCTAAATAGCTTGATAGTGTAAATCTGTTATATAAAAATGTCTATGTATTTTGTTTTTACTCTAGCAAAATTCCCTTAGATAATTTCATAATTCCCATACTTACTAAAATGAAAACTAAATATATTTTATAAACCAAAGATGTTTCTCAATGTGGGTAGGCAAGGAAGCAATTGGCGGAGTTTTTTTTTTTAATGTTTTGTTGTTTACTTGCCAAAATAAATTTACCACTTCACCAAAAAAGAAAATAAAAAGGAACCCCAATCAGAAAGGGAGGTGATTGGAGAATATGAATAGATGTAGGGGAAGGAAACTGGATCATAACTAAGCTGAAGATTTATTAAATTAATATTTACCAAATGCCAGACTCTCTCCTGGACTGTGGGTAACCATAATGCATGAACATATTCTCTAGGTGTTCATAGTCTAGTGAGAAACTGTAGTTTAGCGGAGCGATCCTCTGGATCCATAGGTAGATCCAGAGATAATCCTGAGACAGATCCAGAGATAATCCTCACACGTCTCATGGAAATGGGCTTACTACAAAACTGGAAGATCATCTGAACACATGTTTTTAAATAATAGTCTGTATGTTGGCTAAACAGAAAACATTGGGGAAACTTATAAAAGTAGAGATTCCAGAGGCCCATATAATATTTATTGATTAGGCTCTAGAGCTGGAGTGTGAATTTATGATTTTAAATAATGTCCCCAGGTGATTCTGATGAAAGCCAGGTTTGTAAATAACTGCAAGTTTCAAAATCTTTCTTGGAGATGTAGCCAAAGAGGTCAATCATTTATTTGTGCAAGGCCACATAGCAGTTTGTCTCTGGGAGTATTACAACTCAAACATCTGTTCAACTCACAGCACTGCCAAAGTTGCAAAAATTTGCAAATTCTAGTAGAAATCCATACTGCTTAGGGATGTTGGAAGCCTTGTATCCCGTCTCTCCAGCTGGTCAGTTTCTCCAGTTCCACTCTCATGCAGTAGGTCCTAGGAAACTGGGTGGATTATGTGATTTGGGGTATTTTATTCCTTTGAGAGTAGAATAGGTTAATTGGGAGGAAGTCTTAGGTGGGTCATAACTATTTGGCATTGGGCATGAAGACTGAGTGGGAGGATGAGAATAAAAATTGTTAAAGGACCCCCTAAAGTAGAACCCGCCAAACTGAAACAACTGTCCAAAATCTTACTGCGTGTCTTTGCTCTCACTGTATGGTCTAAAGATATAAATAGACCAACCAAGTGGCAATTTTGATTATGAAGAGACTCTACTTTTTTCAATATAAATGCAGGCAATGGAATAAATTATTTTCAAGGATTTTAAAATCTTGATATTCCCAATTTCAGTGGTGAGAAATTTCCAATACTAAAAAAAGATCGGCCGGGCATGGTGGCTCACATCTGTAATCCCAGCACTTTGGGAGGCTGAGGTGGGCGGATGACGAGGTCAGGAGATCGAGACCATCCTGGCTAACACGGTGAAACCCCGTCTCTACTAAAAATACAAAAAAATTAGCCGGGCGTGTTGGCGGACGCCTGTAGTCCCAGCTACTCTGGAGGCTGAGGCAGGAGAATGGAGTGAACCCAGGAGGCGGAGCTTGCAGTGAGCTGCAATTGGAGGACATCATTGCATCCAGAGAGTTTCCCACATGACAGTCTGTGAGCAAGGGACTTTGCCTCCCCGGATGGTGGTTTTCTTTTATATAAAAGATGTGATCGTAATCTCTACTTCTCAAGGGTGCTGTGAGAAACACACAGAATAAGGCCACGTGAAAGTGTGTGGCAGGTAGCGGATGCTCAGTAACGTGAAGCCTGCCCTTCATCCCACAGCCTTTCTCTTTCTTCACTGGGTCTAGACTTCACATTGTCCCATGATTCGAGATCCTTGGTTCATCCTGAGTCTTATCATCATCCCAGAAGCTTGGAGGAAGCTCCTGGGGAAATCCAGCTTCACAGTCCCACACTGATCACTTCCCCTGGGCATGGCCTGGTAAATGCAGCTCAGATTCACTCCCCAGGCAAGTCAGGGAAGTTGCTGCCTAGAAACCAAGTGAGGACGTTTACAAGAACCGGCGGCAGCAGCAACTGGATTTGCTTTTTCACCAGAGTACCCAGATTTCCCTGTGGCCTCGCAAACAAAAAAGAAGGATGACGCAGCAGCACAGTCATCCCTTCCTGAAAGACATTCAGGTAACTGAGTGACTCAGCAAGCCTGGGTCTTGGGGAAATTATGAATACCTGGTTGAAGGGCAGTGTGCTCTGCAGGCAGAGTCCCTGATACCTGCTGAACTCTACAGGGTGGGAGCAGAGGAGATTCATGGCCTGCCCAGGGGCAGTGTGCCCCTAGGACTCGCCCTGGCTCAGTTAAGGATTCCCCCCAGAATCTGCAGAATCTGCAGAATCTGCAGAGGTGCAAGGCAGGGTGCAGCTCTGCCTGGACTGAGCTGGAAATGCAGCCATGTGGCTGAAGTGGCCACTTCCTGCTTTCTGTAAAGTAGCCACAGGGACCTGTGAACAGGTAAGACCCTCACTCTGGATAACTGAAGAACTAGAACCCAGGCTCCCTTGACCTTCTCTCCCAAAACCCAGATGACACGAGGACCCTCTCCCAGCTGAAGGGGCAGATTCATGCTTTAGAGTGTGGGGAGTCAGCGTGGGAAGCACGTGAGTGTTTAGCTTAGGTGTGGGCCTCACGAAAGAGTCAAAACAAGTCAGCCAGGACTCCAGCAGCCTTCACTGTGTGAGAGATGCCAGCACCGTGGCCACAGCCTGACAGCTGCACAGGCCACATAATGTGTTGGGCCGAGTGGAAAACGTGGGTTTTTTTTTTTTTTTTTTTCAAAATCATGAGCTTCCAGGGGCAGCAGCAGAACTTTAAACTACTTTGGGGCCCTTCTGAGCATAGGACTTGGTATGACTGCACAGGGATAGCTGGCAGGCCAGGTTCAGGGACACAGCGGTCTTCCCAAAGGCCAGCAGGTCCCCAGTCAGTGTCTGGCACCAGCTCCCTTCATGACCTGGGCTGGCTCCGTTCCAGGGGACTCCCAAGGCTGGAGGCTTCCCCGGAACATCATCCTCGGGGATTTCCCAACAGGAGCAGCCTCTGGCTTCAGATCTGACCTTGTTTGACTCATAAATTATCACTCAGACTGAGAAAATTAACACTCAGTGATTCCTGAAAGGGTGCCCAGTGCAATAGATAATTTTCAAAGTGAGTTCATTGGGAGATTTAATAGCCAGGCAATGTCCATTAAAACAGCGACAAACATGGGGAGAAAAGGAAAAGTTCCGACTGGAAACTCATGCTGGCTTGACAGTGTTCTCAGGGAGCAGAACAGAAGTGGGCATTTTCATTCTGATTATACCATCAGCAGTGCCTCCACGGAGGCTCTCAGCTGGTTCCTCCTGGGTCTGGGCCACAGGCCTCCCAGTATTGCCAGTCTCGGAAGACATCTGTGGGCAGGTTCTGTAGAGGGAATCTGAGTCTGTGGGGGATGAGCTGCAGGACCCCATGTGGGGAAAGGCAGGAGGCAGCACCAGCTCCTTCACCAGGACCTGAGGGTACTGTGGCTCATCAGGGGCCATCGAGGACATGGAGATCCTGTACAGTGTTTGAGGAGTCCTGCTACATCAGTTTATTCCGGTTTAGGTGGTTGAGGGGAGAGTCAGTGAAGTCTTGGGGGTTCAGGGCTACACTGCCAGCCTCTGGGACAGCAGCCCCAGTGTCCCCCGACCCAGGCCTTTCTCCTCCATGCTGATGAACGCCCACTCTGCTCCTAGATGCACACCTGTCCTGAAGACAGCCGGTTCTCATGCTCTTCTCTGCAGCACCTGAATTGGGCATTCCTGGGTAAATCAGTTTAAGTTACTTTCACTTTTATCCACCTTGTTTCCATTATTTCAACCATGCATGTCCCTTGTGTATGTAGGATAAAGGTGTCTAAGAATAAAGGACCATGATTTAAAGTTTTTTCCTCTTCTTTCCCTGTCCTGACCACCTGATCATGAGCTTGTAGAAATAAATTGGATCTCATGTTGTGTATCTTTTGATGCATCTAGAGAGATGGTTATTTTTATATAAATACACGTGCATGTCTAGCACATTATTTCTAGCTGTCATCTGCTAATAAGTTTACATCTGGTAAATGCCAGTGTTTCATTAAATGGCTGCATTGCACATGAGTCAGTCTGTGTGGCAAAGAATATGGCAGGTTTTGTACACCCTTTGTAAAGACACTCTTCAATGCTGCCTTTTAAAATAGAAATGTTAAATCCTGTAACTAATCAACCTATGCCTTGTTACAGGGCTGACATTTTCAATAATTCCTTTACAAAGGGCAGTGTGATGCGTCAGATCCCCCAGTGGCCCCCAAGTAGGGACAGTGACAGTCAGCAGTTCTTTACGGACACCTGCTCCATGGCAGGTTCTTCGCCGGCACTGGCTGCGGGCGGCCCTCGTCTAACAAGATGCTTCAGTCCATGGGTGGAGGACAAAGGCCTATGGGCTTGGGGAGTGAGTTCTTTCGTCTCCTACGTGACCTTCATCTGCTCTCGTTTCCTATGAAGTGCATCTAGGTTGGAAGGAGATGGTGGTTTCCCACGGAAGCCTGGGCCCTAAGTGACGCCTCTGCTGCCTACATCAGAATCCCCCAGGCTTGCTCCACAATGGTCCCGTCACGTGGTGCAGAGGCAGGCGTGGTCACCTAGTGGTGACCATGTGCTGAGTTCATTGTTTTCATGGACTCAGGCCTCAGGGAGAAGATACTGGACAGAGGAAGTGCAGGGGCTGTGTAGGAACAGAGAGGGGCCTGACCCCCTGGCTGTGCTGCAGTGATGGTTCTTTTTCAGAACAGGGCCAGGCTGCAGTGTGCACACTTGCATAATTCTCACGGGAGCAGGCTCACAGCAGGGCCAGCCTGCAGTGTGCACACTAGCATCATAGGGCCTAAGTGCTCAGACACTGAAGAGCATGCAGTCCATACCTGAGACTTCTGTTTGCCCTCTGAGTGATCTTGGGCACATCACTTAACCTCTCTGTCCCTCAGTGAGCTCATCTTCATGAGGTGGACAACAGGGTTGTGACCTAATAGAGGTTCCATGAGAATTAAGTGTGTTAGCACCTGTGAAGTCCACAGGAGTGTGCCCTGCCAGGGCCAGGCATTCAGCAGATGGGAGGCTTTGTCACTGAGGCCTTCTGCATCAGCGTGGTCAAAAGCCTTCACCTCTCTTCAGCCCAGCCAGCCCTTCGAATGTGTGGCTGAAGCCTAGAGTAAGACTGTCCTAAAGGCGTGTCTGTGCCACGTGTGGTCAGAGCATTCAGGGTCATCATTCCAGGATTTGGGGAACTGGATGGCAGATCTCTATGTTATTCCTCAGGGACAATCCTTCATGTACGATGTGGCAATAACTTACAATAAAAAAGAACACAAAATCCAGAACAATTAAAGACAGCAATACTTTTACATCTTAAAACGCACCTGATTTAGGAAGGAAATTCTGCAGTGCCTCTGCCCTACCCTGGTCTGGTCTCAGCACCCTGGAGGTTGTCAGAGTACACATTTTTATTTTTAATAAAGTTTACATTATCCATTTTTTTTCTTTCCTCAACTGGCTTCTGTGGTTGTAACTAAAAACTCATCATGAAATAGAAGGTCATGTTCATTTTCTTCTAAAATTTTTACAGGTTTGCATTTTAAATGTAAGCCTATGAACTATTTTGAGCAAATTTTTGTATAAGTTATAGGGTTTCTATTTTGTCAATTTTTCCTCATATGGTTCCCATTATTTCATTCCCCATGGTGAAACACACATTTTTTTTCTCCATTGAATGTCCATTGTCCCTTTGCCAAAATCAATTTACTGCATTTAATTGGGTCTATTTTGGGCCAATTTTCATTTATCTGTTAAGACTAACACCAGCATCACATTGTCTTCATTGCTTTAGCTTTTTGATGTGTTGGGATCCAGATGTGTGAGTTCTTTGTACGTCTTCAATGTTGCCTCTTCTAGGTTTAAAAACAAGGCTGAGTGCAGTGGTTAATGCCTGTAATCTCAGTGCTTTGGGAGGCCAAAGCAGGAGGATCGCTTGGGGCTGGGAGTTCAAAACCAACCTGGGCAAAGTAACAAGACTCCCTTGTCTAAAAATATTTTTTAAAAGTTAGCAGGGAATGGTAGCATGTGCCTGTAGTCTTAGCTTTTTGGGAGGCTGAGGCAGGAAGATTGCTTGAGTCCAGAAGTTCCAAGCTGTAGTGAGCTGTGATTGTAGCACTGTAATCCAGCCTGGGTGACAGGGCAAGACCCTGTCTCTAAAACAAGCAAACAAAACCAAAACAGTTTTCTGAGAATTTGATTGGGACTTCACTGAATTTATAAATCAAATTTGAAAGAATTTTCATCTTCACAATATTGACTCTACCAATCCTGAATAAGGAACATCCATGCATTTATTTACATTTTGTTTGATTTCATTCAACGGTGTTTCTAAGTTTGATGAATGCATATTTGTACATTTATTTTAAAGATTTGTACTTAAGAACTTCAGTTGTGAGGGGTGCCATTGTAAATGGTATTGCTTTTCTAAAATGCTACACTCCAGTTTTCCAATTTTTTCATAATTTCTGATACATAGGATGTCAATTGACTTTTGTCAGTTGGCCATCTACTTTGCTTCTTATCTCCCTTTCAGCTTGATTTTCTTTCTTCTTTTTCTTTTTTCTTTTTTTTTTTTTTGAGATGGAGTCTCACTCTGTCACCCAGGCTGGAGTGCAGTGGTGGGATCTTGGCTCACTGCAACCTCCCCCTCCCGGGTTCAAACAATTCTCCTGCCTCAGCCTCCTGAGTAGCTGGAACTATAGGCGCGTGCCACCACGCCCGGCTACTTTTTTTTGTATTTTTTTTTGTAGAGACGGGGGTTTCACCGTGTTAGCCAGGATGGTCTCGATCTCCTGACCTCGCGATCCGCCCGCCTCAGCCTCCCAAAGTGCTGGGATTACAGGCGTGAGCCTCCGCGCCCGGCCTCAGCTGGTTTTTCAAAAGTCATGGCGTGTAATTGTCAGAACAGCGGAGATTCACCGGAGGGGCGAGGCCACAGCTCCACCGCGAGCACCTGAGCAACCTGCACCGCCCGCGACGGCCGTCAGGGGGCGCGATGCCGCCTCACAGAACCTCGAGAGGCGCCCGGGTTCTGGCACAAATGCCCTGCGCCTCCAGGGGGCGGAGCCGAGCCGCCTCCTCAGGACCTACCCAGGAGGCGCCGCCATCCCTACGGGGGACACCTGAGAGGACCCAGCCTCCTCCTCGTCAGGACGGACTCGGGAGACGCCACTGTCTCTATAGGAACACCTGGGGACTGGGGCCAGGGACGACCCAGCCTCTTTCTCCTCAGCTGCTCAGGAACTACTGAGGAAGCTGTGGCTTCATGGCCCCCGAGGCTGCCTGAGGAAAGGTGAGGAAAAAGGCTTTCTGTCCCAGCTCAGTGCTAAGGAGGCCGCGCTGCCTTGCGCTCTACTTTCTCAAGTTGTATTTATTTTATTTTACGAAGTGGCCCTTCATTAAGTGGCTTTGTTATTCATTGTTACAGCATACCTGAGTTGCTTAATTTTTTAATTTTTGACCAATTTGAGTTTGTTTGGGGTGGATCGAGGACAGAGAAGGGAACCCTGAGAGCAACACGGGGAGCCCCAGGGAGACGCGCACCCCATGGCTTGCTTTTATTTGCGTTCCAGTGGCTCGTTTTTCTTACGGTGTTAAAGTACTTGAAAAATATTGAAGAGCAGATGTAGATGTGAGTTTTTACAACCGTATTTTAAGTGTAAATACTGGACTTTGTCTGTTAAAAGGATTTTAGGCAAAATAAATGTAAGCGGAGTTTATTTCAGCAAAGGAATGGTTCATGAATCACGCAGGAAGCAGCAGAACGGAAAACGGCTTGGGGCTTCCAGCTCTTAGGGGTGGCTCCTAAGTGATGCTCCTCAGTGGCTCCAGCTTGGCGACCACCTGTTGTGGGGATGGTTCCCTCAGCGTCCCTAGTCATACAGCCAACTTGCTGCTGGGCTTTTTGGCATTGACTGTGGTTGGTTTGTTAATTTTTTTAAGTCAGTTTAAATGCCTCCAAGTTCGGTTTCTGTTTGCTTAGGGAAGGCCTCAGGCTAACCCCCACCTTATTTGCTTTAACATGTCAAAACCATAATTTACTTTTCATTTTACTTTCCTGGTATTAATAGAAGTAAATTCACATTTGTATGTTATTCAGAAAGTCGGTTTAATTGGCAACCTATTTGTGATGGTGCATAAAATAATGTCTTTTAATCATTGGCATCTTAGATGAGATGAAATATGTTAACTCTATTAAGCTTTGTTATTAACCCATAACAAGAGTTTAGTTTCTTTTTTTCTCCTAGGCGTTGACCATTTAAAATACACTCAAGCATCTCGTAACGATATTATACTTTCGGAGAAATCCGTCCTTAGGTGATTTCATCTTTGTGCGAACACTGTAGAGTGTTCTTAGAAAAACTAGATGGTGTAGCCCACTCCACACCTAAGTTACATAGTATAGCCTATTGCTCCCAGGTCACAAACCTGTACAGCATGTCTCTGTACTGAATGCTGTAGTCAACCATAACACCGTGGTGATTGTAGATTTTGATCCCAGAATATCTGAGACAGGTCTCAGTCAATTTAGAAAACTTATTTTGCCAAGATTAAGGACACACCCATGACACAGCCTCAGGAGGTCCTGACGACATGTGCCCAAGGTGGCCAGGGTAGAGCTTGCTTTTATACATTTTAGGGATACATGAGACATGTAAGATGTACAGTCGTTTGGCCCAGTAAGGCGGGACAACTGGAAGCAGGAAGTGGGGGTGCTTCCTGGTCAGAAGTAGGTTAGACACAAAAGGTTGCATTCTTTTGAATCCTTGATCAGCCTTCCACTGCATACACAATTTAGTCTGGCTCAATGAATCTGCATTTTTGCATAAACAATGGGGCAGAGGAAGCAATCAGATATGCATCTGTCTCAGGTGAGGGATGACTTTGAGTTCTGTCTGTCCTTTGTCCAAAAGGAAATTCTTTGTGGGCAAATTGTGAGTGAGATATGTAGCTTTTTATCTTTGTAGCTATCTTACTTAGGAATAGAATGAGGGCAGGTTTGCCTGACATAGCTCCCAGCTTGACTTTTCCCTTGGCTCAGTGATTTGGGGGTCCTGAGATTTATTTTCCTTTTATGGTATCAAAACACAGAAAAGGTAATGCGTTGAGCCATGAGCTTATGACAAGATGGCTAGGAAGGAATTTTTCAGCTCCATTTTTCTCTCATGGGACCACCATCATATGTATGCAATGCACGAGTGTAAACTCACATTTAGTTAAGTCAGCTTACACTAAGCTATGGACCCAGATGGTCCTGGGGCCTTTTTCCACTGGGAGATCTTTAAGGACCTTTCCGAGCTTTTCTATGCTAATTGGTCTATTCATAGTTGCCTTATTTCAGTGCCCATTTTGTTAATGTGTATTTTTACTAGGAAATCACCCATTTTTTCTAGGTTTCCAGTTTGATGCAATTATTTGACTTTTAATTTCTCCTCTTTTTAGTTTTGTACATAATTTTCCTATCTACTTTTGCACTCATTTTTCCATCAACAAAATTTTTAAAATATACTTTTTAGCTTTTTTTGAAGAATTGTTGTTTGACAATTTTTTGTGACCTAATCATGACCGTAAATGATTTTTAATTAATTTCAGCTTAATGTCTTTTGCAGGGCACAACTGTTAAAATACAAAATTACCGCAAATGTGGGTTTGCAGATCTTAATTGGCTTTTTTTGTGGTTCTAGAATCAGGCAGCAGTCCAGACCAAAAATGGTTCAGAATGATCTGCCACAAAACCTGTGTTATATTTATAGCCAGAGAAAAAAAAGTGACATACAGAAAACAGAAGTGAGGTATAGAGATGGCTGGATTGGTTACAGACCTGGTTACAGCCCGGATTTGCCTTGGGACTTGTTTTGAACAGCTGGCTGCCTGCCATTGGCTGACACTCGGCCGATGTGATTGGCTGAACCTCCGCTATTTGTTACAATGACACATTCCCAAGTCAGATTTTCAGTTTGTTTGTATACTAAATTAGGTTGTGATTCTTCTTCTTCTTTTTTTTTTTTTTTTTTTGAGGCGGAGTCTCGCTCTGTCACCCAGGCTGGAGTGCAGTGGCGCGATCTCAGCTCACTGCAAGCTCCGCCTACCGGGTTCACGCCATTCTCCGCCCCGGCCTGCCGAGTAGCTGGGACTACAGGCTGCCGCCACCACGTCCGGCTAATTGTTTTGTATTTTTTTTTTAGTAGAGACTGGGTTTCACCTTGCAAGCCAGGATGGTCTCGATTTCCTGACCTCGTGATCCACTCGTCTCGGCCTCCCAAAGTGCCGGGATTACAGGCGTTAGCCACCGCGCCCGGCCGCAATTCTTTACAAGGACTCTTTGGGATGCTTCTAAAGCCCAAATGTAGTTTGATGTAAGAATTCCTCCCTTTTGGTCAGCCTCTCAATTTTGAGATATTGATCAAAACTTTGACACCAAAGGCATTGGTGTCACTCTTTGTTATTAGTGTCAATTGAGTTATTAGGACTTTTTTGCTTTCAGTGTGGCATTTACAAGTTTTATTTGGTCTTAGTGCCCTCTGGGCAATAGCAGAACACTGTGTTGTTTAAGGCGGAAACAGCAATAGAAAATAACAACTGATTTGTTAATATCAGATTACTTCAAGTTACTTGTTTTGGTAAGAATTAAAGCAGAGGGGGACTTCTTTATGCTGACTCAGGTAAACTGGAATCTCTTCAAGGAAAAAGGGAGCTCTTTTGGGATCTATCTACTTTCTTAAAGTTTCAGCTACATTGTGTGTCATTCAGCATGAGTGTCTCCATTCTGGTTTGGCCTGCTCAGTGTGGCCTAATGCAGGAGTTCTGACCAAAACAGTGACCTCCCGTAATTTATTCAACAGTTCTCCCCTTTTGGTTAGGTCCTTACCTAGGTGAGGGTATGACTAAAACTTAGGGCATTAGCACTATTCTCAGTAACTATCATTTTAGGTTTCCGGTCTCAACACATCATTTAAGAAGTCAGTAAAGCTTTCTTCTATTGTGACAGCATATTTAATACTGAGGAAGAAAAGAAACTTTTTATCTTGTGAATGTGAGGTTCCTCTAAATTATCAGGTCCAAAGAGGCGTGGGAATGAGGCAGCAGTCAGGTCCCACTTCCCTGCTTAGCTAAGTAATTATATCTTGAAGCTGCTTGCTATGTACACGAGACTGACTGTCATCAGCTATAGATTAACCTAACAGTGTCTTTGAATATTTTTTCCAGTGGCAAATATTTGCTTCTGTTGTATAGTAGCTGAAAGGAATGCTGGGAAACAAAATAAAAGACAAGCATTCATTAGAATAAGTGATCCAGTCACAATGAATCAATTTGAACTTTTTTTTTTTTTTCACAAAGTCATACTTTGAAAACGTCCAGCCATAAATTGAAATAGTCTCCAAAATGTGAATTTTTTCCCTGGTTCTAAGATGACCAGCTTTCTTAGAGAGTGAACTACACCATAAGAAAAATGATATGAATATGTTTACACATAAGTGTAAAAGGGGCATTTCTTTGAAATTATATATTAGTCTGCATAATTTACTTTGCAGTATCTTGAATGCTCTTATTTTTAAAAGTAGGAGTAGTTAGTGTCAATTACTACTAATTTTTAGTACAAATAATTTATCAGATATCTGAAAAAATTACAATTTTTAAATAAAGGTTTTATTTTAAATTAGTTTTAGATTCACACAGAAATTGGGAAGAAAATGCAGATTTCCCATGTAGACGCAACCTAGCTTCCCCTCTTTTTAACATACCAACATGTATCAGATAGGTTTAACATCTTTTTTTTTTTTTTCAGTCTCACCCAGGCTGGAGTGCAGTGGCGCGATCTCAGCTCACTGCAAACTCCGCCTCCCAGGTTCAAGTGATTCTCCTGCCTCAGCCTCCTGAGTAGCTGGTATTACAGGCGCCTGCCATCACACTGGGCTAATTTTTGTATTTTTAGTAGAGATGAGGTTTCACCATGTTGGCCAGGCTGGTCTTGAACTCCTGATCTCCCGTGATCTGCCCGCCTCAGCCTCCCAAAGTGCTGGGATTACAGGCATGAGCCACCACTCCTGACCAACATCTTATATCATTTGTTGTCATAGTTAATGACTGGATATTACTATATTATTAAATAAGCTCACTTCTTATTTGGTTTCCCTTAGTTCTGCCCTTTTCTCTCCCAGGATCCTATCTAGGATCCCATAGGACATTTAGTCATCATGTCAGGCTCTTCTTGGCTGTGACAGTCTCTCAGACTTTACTTCTGAGGACCTGGAACAGTGTTAGGAGGATTGGTCAGGTATTGTGTAGAATGTCCTCCATTGTGGTTTACTTGGGGTTTTTCTCATAATCAGACTGGGTTTAGGGGTTTGGGGAAAGCAGATCAGATGTGTAGTGTGTCCGCAAAAAGAGTCAAAGTCTGTAAAATATTTGAAGAGATGTATTCTGAGCCAAATATGAGTGACCATGGCCGATGACACAGCCCTCAGGAGACCCTGAGAACATGTGCCCGAGGTGGTTGGGGTGCAGGTTGATTCTATATATTTTAGGGAGATAGGAGACATCAATCAAGTGTATTTAAGACATATATTGGTTCGGTCCAGAAAGGTGGGACAACCCAGTGGATTAGGGTGTGGTGGGGCTTCCAGGTTATAGGTACATTTAAAATTTTTCTGATTGGCAGTTTGTTGAAAGAGTTATTATCAATAGAAAGGTGCATCTGAAGGGGTTATGGAGACCAAGGTTTTGTCATGGAGATGAAGCTTCCAGGTAGCAGGCTTCAGAGAGAATAGATTGTAAATGTTTCTTATCAGATTTAAGGTGTTGATGTTAAATGCTGATTGTCTTTTCCTGAATTCCAAAAGGGAGGAGGGCATAATGAGGCATATCTGACCACCTCTTTCCCATCATAGCCTGAACCAGTCTTCCATGTTAACTTTGGTGTCTCCTGTTGGAGAGATGGTTGTGAGAAGGACCTTTGAATTGTATTTTTGGTTTGCAAGTGCTATTCTAGTCACTCCATGCTCTCAGGATGTATTAGCACCATTAATGTTAACTTTTATCACCTGGCTGAGGCAGTGTTCTCAGATTTTTCACTGTGAAGTTACTTTTTTCCCATGTCTATATTGTATGTGTGCTTTTGGAGGAAGTCATCATGCAGAGCGCATACTTAAGGAGTGGGGAGTTAGCCCCACTCCCTTGATGGCTGAGCGTCTATATCAGGTATTTGGAATTCTTCTGTATAAGAGATTTCTATTCAGCCCATTTGCATATCTATTTAATCATTTATTTATAGCAGTATGGATACTCTAGATAGTTACTTTAATCTTTTGGTTGTTATCTAATTCTACAGTATTTTGTTGCTCTTTATTTATACCTGTGGCCATTGGGAGCTCTTTCCACTGGCTCCTTTGACACAATTTCATGTATTTTTTTTTTTATAATTTCCTTCTGTTACTTCAAAAGTACCCTGGCTCATATATTTTCTGTCCCAGTCCTAGTTTCAGCCATTTCTTCAAAGAGCCCTGATTTCCTTTGTTAGAGAATGGTATGAAAAACTTACATCTGGCCACTAAATGTGCTCATTGCATCATGACCCTGACAGCTGACAGTGCAAAGAAATATATGTGTGTCTTCTAACTTATATGTACCCACTTAATTGCAAAGGTTTCTATGTGGGACCATCTGTGTAATGTTAAGCTAAATGTGAGTTTATTCTTATGTTATATATATATACATATATATATATATAGTGACTCATTATCACAGAGATCATTCTAGGCTTCCCCATTTCTTATCTGTAACTTCTCATTCTAAGAGTGAGGAACCTGGCCCATACTATCTACCATTTATTTCATCCCTTGTTCCATTGGGAACAAGGAATTCATTCTTGATCAGGATTCCAGGTTGAGACTTAATAAGAAATATATGTTTGGTCTCTGTCTGCAGTTCCTGGTACAGAGCTCCTAAAACTATTATAATTTCCTGAACAATAGGGGTGCTAGGAGAGTCTTGTGTTCTAATATTTGGTCTTTGGCCCTGGTTCCTGACACAGAGTTCCTAAATCCCTTGGAATCTCCTGGATAATAGGAATGGCTTCTGTTCTAATAAGGACACTGTGGGTTTGTGGATGTTTTCAGGATGGGCATGGTCACCAGAAAGATCAAGCCATGATAAGAAGCTTGTAACTTTTAGCTTAACATGCAATCCTTTGAGGGTGTGAAGGGACTGGAGATTGAGTTAATATTCCGTCATATCTACATGATGAAGCTTCCATAAAAATTCCTAAAATATGGAATCTGGAAAGTTCCAGATCAAGGCTGACAGACTTGATGTCTAGTGAGGGCTCATCTATCATAGATAGTGCCTTCTAGCATGTCCTCACATGGCAGAATGGGGAAACGGGCTCCTAGATGCTTTTATAAGGGCACTGGTTTCATTCATGAGGACAGCACCCTCATGATCTGATCACCTCTCAATTACCTCTGAATACCCTCCCTCTGGGGATTACATTTCGAAATAGGAATTTGGGGTGGGAGGTGTATACATATTGAGACCATAATAACTAGTAAACATAAGTTAAGTATTTCCTAGTTCCATAAGCCATCATAGCAAATTATCAAACCTGAAGAGGGGGTGTAGGAATGCCTAGTTTCTAGCCAAGTCATGTAGAAGTTTGGGTAAACTGGGGATTCACTACTTGTCATTGGCATCTGAGGTTGGGGACAGTCTGGTGTTACTAAGCCCTTAACCTGTAGGGTCTATTCTAACTCCAGGTAATCACTGTCATAGTTGAATTGTAGGACACCCAATTGTTTTCCAGAGAGTTGGAAAATTGGTTGGTGTGGGGAACACCCCCCGCCCCCCACAATTTGCTGTTAAAAGTGAAGTGTTAATAGTATAGAGGAAAATCATGGTTATTTTTCTTCTTACAGATATAGTGGTTTCAAAATTAACTATTATCCCTATGGGAAATAACTTTATAAAATAGAGTCCACTTTTTGTGTATAGTACATTTTGTTTTTAGTCTATGGATTCTATGCATTTCCAGCTCAGCACCTTTGGCCCACCACTTGCAACATACATTGGTAATACAGTTAGATTCTTGGTTGCAGTCTGTATTTTGTCCTTAGATACTTCCACATCCTACATAATTTAATTTGTGTAGATTGTGATTTGTTCTTTGTGCATTAACATTCTATGGGTTTTATCAAATGCATAGTGTCAGATATCCACTACTGAAGTACCATACAGAATACTTCAAATCCCCACCCCAGACAGTCACTGATCTGACTAGCATCTCTTTGGTTGTGCTTTTTCCAGAATGTCATATGAATGGGGTCATATAATGTAAAGCATCTTCATACTGCCACACTTTACTTAGCAACATAGATGCAAGATTCATTCATTTCTTTTCATGGATTGACAGTTCATTCCTTTCTGTTGCTGAATGGTATTCCATTGCATGGTTGTACTTCAAATTGATTATGCATTCAGCTATTGTAGAATGTTCTGATTACTTTAAGTTTTGGCCATTATGAGTACAGAGGCTTGTATATAATTACATGCTAGTTTTTGTTTGAACATAATTTTTCAAAGCAGCTGTCTAAACATATACAATTTAGGAGTGCATTTGTTGGATTGTAAGGTAAGACTTGTTTACCTTTGGGAAAAACTGCCAAATTATCTCCCAAAGTGGCTGTACCCATTCATGCATTCTGCCAGCAATGAATGGCCATACCTATTGTTCTTCAACCTCCAATTGTTATTGTTGAGCTTTTTTTAAGAGTCCCACAGTTCTGCTAGGTGTGCAGTGATATCTCAGCATTATTTTAATTTGCAGTCTCCTAATGAGATATATTGAGCATCCTTTTGTGTGATTATGTGCTATCTGTGTATTTTCTTCTTTTTCTTTTTTCTTTTTTTTTTTTTTTATTGAGATAGAGTCTCGTTCTGTCACTCAGGCTGGAGTGCAGTGGCGTGATCTTGGCTCACTGCAACCTCCACCTCCCATGTTCAAGCAATTCTCCTACATCAGCCTCCCAAGTAGCTGGGATTACAGGCACCCACCACCACACCTGGCTAGTTTTTTGTATTTTTAATAGAGAGGGGGTATCACTATGTTGGCCAGGCTGATCTCGAATTCCTGACCTCAGGTGACTCACCTGCCTCAGCCTCCCAAAGTGCTGGGATTACAGGCATGAGCCACCACACCTGGCCTGCTATCTATACATTTTATTTGGCTGGGTGTCTGTTCATTTATTTATCCAGTTTTAATTGGGTTTTTAGTTTTCTTAGTGTTTGTTTGAAGAGTTCTTTGTGTATTTTCAATACAGTTTTTAAAATCACGTTTGTATTTTGTAAATATCTTCTTACAGTGTGTCTTGTGTTTTTGTTCTCTGAATAGGGCTTTTCACAGTAGAAAATTTAGTTTTATAAAGTCTGTGTTCTCAGTATTTTCATGAATTGGCATTTGATGCTGTGTGTTAAAACTGAACACCAAATCCAATGTCACTTAGGTTTTCTTTTAGATTATTTATAGTTTTGCATTTCAAATTATAGTCTCTGGACTATTTTGAGTAGGTTTTTTTTTTAATTTTTTTATTATTATACTTTAAGTTTTAGGTTTTTGTGTTTTAATTTGTGTATACACTCATTTTATTCTATATGGCTTCCAAATAATTCTTCCATCACCATTTATGGGCAGGATATGGATATAGTGGCCATTATTTCGGTTTGAATTTCCAAAATTATGACACTGAATAAACTGAATATTGAATTTTGTAGGTATTTCAGGACAGCCAGGAGGGAGCGCACATCCGCCGAGAAACTGAGCAAGAGCGTCTGTGCTGAACCATGGCGCCACCAGAGGGCGCGCGATCCCGCCCCAACCAACTTCCCGCTGAGGTGCCAGAAGCAGCGAGGAGCTTCAACTTCCTCAGGGCAGCACGAGGGTCGTGTTAACTTGGTGTTCTTCATTGGTGAGTAAAAAGCTTCTTGTCCACGGCCCTCAGTGCCGAGGAGTGAGTCCTTAGAGTACTCAGCAGAGGAAGAAATTCATCTAGAAAAATAAAACCCCCAAATCTCACTGTTTGGAGTACACCCTAATATCGTTGTCAACGTCCAAGACACAGTGGCTGCTAATATATATTCTTACAGTGGCCTCTAATATAATAATCACACCGTGCCCTACATTGCTATGATATCCACACCGTGCCCTAACACCAATATAATATCCACATCATGCCCCAACACTGATTTAATCTACACCATCGCTTCTAATACTAATGTAATAATATCCACACCATGCCCTAACACTGATCTAATCAACACCATTGCTTCTAATACTAATGTAATAATATCCACACCATGCCCTAACACTGATCTAATCCACACCATCACTTCTAATACAAATGTAATAATATCCACACCATGCTCTAACAGTAATCTAATCCACACAATCGCTTCTAATACTAATGTAATAATATCTACACCATGTCTTAACACTAATATAATATCTGCACCATTCACCAACACCAATACAATATCCACACCATTCCCTAACACTTATCTAAATATCCATACCATGCCATAACACTAGTATATCCACACGGTAGCCTCTAATAGTAAATACTAATGAATGTAATAATATCTACTAAGTGGAGTCTGTTGACATTGAGACTTTTTTAAGGGTTTCACAGCTTTGGCTGAACTATAGCCTCTGTAATGGGTTTTGATGATGTGTCTGCTTTCCTGGCATGGTATTGATATAGTTGTTTTAAAAAGTAATTTACTTTCCAATAATGTCATATTTCTAGGAAACTTCCAGTAGTAGTACAAAGTACAACTTGTTTCTTCCCTTAGATTCCCCAACAGTTATTGCTGTACCAGATTTGCAGTGTCCCACAAAATACTCCGGTATATTGTACCAAAAGCCTGGATACTCTCCCAGGTAACTACCACATAACCCCTAGATCAGTAAATCAGCATTGTTCTTACATGATAATTCAGTCCACAAACTCACTTCACTTTTACCTCCTGCCACACTTGGGAGTATAATGTGTTTTGTTTTTTTTTTTCATTCTGATCCAGTTTTCTTTTCCTGGAACTGTTCCCCAGACTTTCCTGCATATTTATGACCTTGACACGTTTAAAGAGTATATAGGTTTTTGTTTGAACACCTGTTTTCAGGTCTTTGGGGTATATACCTAGGAATGGAATCATTGAGTCATATGGTAAATCTATTTGTAACTTTATGAAGACACACCAAATTATTTTACACATAGGCTGCACCATTTCATATTGTCACAAGCAGTGTTTAAGAGTTCAAGTTTCTGCACATCTTTGTCAACAGTTGTTATTTTTTAGTATAACTATTCTTGTGTGAGTTAAGGGGTATCTCTTTATGGTTTTAATTATGATAATGATGTTAAGCATCATTTCATGTGTTTGTTGGTGAAGTGTGTATTAAAGTCTTTTGTCAATTTTTAGATTGGGTTGTCTTTGTTGTGGAGTTGTAAAAGTTATTTATACATTCTGGATAACAGACACTAATGAAGTATCTAATGTGCAGATTTTTTTCTTCCATTTTATGGGTTATTGGAACATAATATGAGTTCATGTGTGGTCTCTGCCACAGTGTCCTGAAACAGAGCGCTAAGCCTTGGGAATGTACAAAGTGATGTGTCTTTCGTATGCTAATGAAATCATTGATGGCTGGGGGCACCTGGACAGCCTCAGTGGGGCTCGCTGCCAAGGGAACCAACCTTGTCATTACAGGATTTGAAATTTCTTCCCCTCTCCCGTCTCTGTGAAGGGGAGAGGTGCTGATGATTGAGTTGATCACCTACGGCCACTGATGCAACCAATCTGCCTGTGTAATAAAGGACAGGGTTGGGAGAGCGTCTGTGTTGCTCTCCCAACACAGGAGATACTGGGAGGATCATATCTGGAGAGGGCATGGGAGGCATACACCCCTTCCACATACCTCACGCTGTGCATCTCTTCATCTGGCTTTTAATTTGTAGCGTTTAAAAGATCCTTGGTAATAAGTCAGCAATAGTAAGTACACTGTTTTCATGGTTCTGTAATGTGATGTAGCAAATTGCTGAACCCAATAAGGGTGTTGTGGGAGCCTCCAATCTGTATCAAAGTCAGACAGAAAGTAACCTGGGAACCTAGTGTTTGTGGTTGGCATCTTAAATGGTTACAGTCTTGTAAATGAGTACCCATATTTTCTTAAAGAAGAAATGAATTATTTTTACTGTTTTGCCTTTCCTGCACTTCCTACTTAGCTCTTTAGGAATGCAATTATAAGCTTTACTGTCTCTCCACCAGACACTTCCTACACTGCAAACTTCTCCAACTGTGTGATTACTTCTAAGTTCCACACACCAAACCTTGAAACAAACTGACACCTCGAGATCTCTCCCCCAACAGGAGACTGGCAGGAGACAACAGTCATTTACAACCTAACTCTGCCCATGGTGGGGCTAGCAAGACCACCTAATGGAGAAAACATCAGAGCATGACCTATAGACCCCGCACCTCCTCACCCCATGCCCTGCATGCCATTCTGCCAAGTCCCCCTTTTAAAGCTCCCGCTTTCTGCCCGGAAAGTGGAAGCGGTTCCCTTAAGGCAGGAGCTTGTACGTTTCCTTCAGCTAAGCTCTGGCATAAAGTCACTTTTTTTTTTTACCATCCTTGTGTTTGTCATTTGAATTTGCAAGCAAAAAGGGGCATGACGTATATTCCTAGGACTGAGCCCTTAGCCTGTGGGGTGTGATGCTTTCTCCATTTACTGTCAGAATTGGATTGCACTGTAGGACACCCAGCTGGTATGCAAGATGTGGTCTGTGTGGGGAAGAAACCCATGCATCTGGTAACAGAAGTGTTTTGTGTTGAGTGTTGAGAGTAGAGTAGAAGACAGTATTTTGTCTATTATAACAGTTTTGTCTTTCAACTGTTTTCTTCATGTCTTCTGAGATGTAGAAATTTTGAATTTTGAGGAAATAAATTGATTTATTTTTCCTTTTGTGGTTTGTGCTCTTGGTGACAGATCTGAGAAACTATTGCTACATCTAAGGTCATGAATGCTGAACTATATGTTTTCTTCTAGGGTTAGGGGGTTAGGGGGTTAGGGTTAGTGGGTTAGGGTTAGGGTTAGGGTTAGTGTAATGCTAATGCACTGCCTCAATATAAAAATATTAATGGAAGATCCACAATCCCCTCACTGCCGTGCAGTCCTAAGACAGCGATCATCATAATCAACATTGACTAGTCAATACAAACGTAGTAACGAACCTAGGGTTAAGGGTGGTGTTAGGGTTAGGGGTTAGGGGTTAAGTTTAGGGTTAGGGTTTGGAGATGGGGGTTGGGGTCAGAGTTAGGGGTTAGGACTCAACGTTTAGAGTTAGGGGTTAAGAGAGGTTAGGGGTTAGGGATTAGGGGTTAGGGTTGGGTTAGGGTGAGGGTGAGGGTTGGGGTTAGGGGTTAGGGTTAGGCATCCTTTTATTTCCTGATAAAGGCTCTTTTGCTTCTTGTCAATCTTAGGGTTTTGATTCTGTCCCTCTTTATTTTCCCTCCTCCTTTGCTCTCTGGAGCTGTCTCTCTTTTTCTCTCCCTTTCTTCCTCCACCAGTTTTCCCTCCCACTATTCTCCAACACATTCATAACTTCCATCCAACTCTTCTTTCCTTGCCTCCTCTTTTCCTCCAAATTATAAATGACCATGGCATGGAGGTGAAACAAATTTTATTTACCAAATTCATTTGTTCTCTGTTTTTAGTTTTAAAATCAGATGAGCTTAGAAAGGAAAAAGAAAACTAAATGAAGTTGTCTCCCAATTCTTTATCTTTTCTTTGTCTTCTCCCTGCCTCCAGTCCTTATCAGTGGCATCCAATAAAAAAAGACAGTCCCTTTACACCAGGGAGATAGAGGGTCAGACTCTAGGGTGGATTGTTGCTGGCTGAGGATCCATCCAGTGAACCTATGGTGTTCCAAAAGGGTATACCTTGAGATCAACCAGAACTCTCAAAGGTATGGGCAGTGAACTGGGTGGTGAGTGTGGGAGGAGACACTCCATTGGCTCTAGGTTCCCAGCTTGACAAGGATGGGGAGATTGCTAGCTCCTGGAAAATGCAATGGAATATGAGCAACCTAGAAAAGGGATGGTCTGTTGTACGAGCAGGAGGAGGTTCCACAGGGATGAGTCAGGGTCATTAAAGAGAAACATTTGAAAAACCTGTCCTACAAGACTGTTTACCCTCTATTGAGAACTAGGATTAGTGCTTTGAAAACGTCTTTGCATTGTTCTTTCCCAATGATCAGTCATTAGGAGGCAGAAATAATAAGTAATAAATGGGCAGAAGTGAGTCAGACAAGAATGGTGGGGCTGATTCCGTGACACACATACGCCCACCTGGCCGGAGCTGGTTCCAGAAAGGTCACTGGATTCCCCCTGGTAATCACTGGAGGGCTCTGTCCATCACTTCAGGGTCTGTGCCTGCACTCAGTGCACAAGGAGGCCCTTTGGCCTTCTCCATGCTTTGCGACAGAGATGAGGGTGCACGGAGACGACTGAGGGAAATGGCAACTTGATTTTTAACACTAAGAATGAAGAGAAGTGATTACATCAGAACATGTAACAGAGGGTGTGGAATTTCAGCTAATTGATAGGTGAAGCAACACTGAGAGTACATCTTTGGTAGGGGTGGTCCCAGAACTCTCAGTTGGGCCCTTGTAAATGTAAATCCCAGTAAGACCCTATTGTGCTGGATCAATAATATAGATTTTTATTGTTAGGTCTTGTAGTCTGCACCATAATGAGAGATAGGGGACAGTGGCTGTTTTCTAATAGAAAATAAAGGATTAGTTTCTGTGTCTTTCTACCTTTGAATGCAAAATGGCACACTTGAAACTAATTCAAGTTGTTACAAAAAGAAGTCTCCCATTATATCTCTGCTATCATATAAATAGGATATGCTGAATGAACCCCCTCTAAATTCAGGAAATTTTACGTTTAGTTTTTTTCTTAAAATTTTTTTTCTCAAAAAACAATCCGTTTGGCTGCTGATCAACCCTAACACCCCAACCCACTCCAAAAAAAAAGGCAAGTGAAAATTGAGTTTAGAATGAAAAACAAATCAAGCCACCCAGGTAAATATGATATACAATACATTGGAGACTAACATCCTAAATAAAATCATACACATAAAAAAATCAACGTCATTAATATATCGAAAATCAAATCACATAGAAAATTAATAATTTTGTATTTTTGTATGTCTAAATCTTAAAATGGGGAAAGGAATAAAAATATATACAGCATATATGTAAATATGCAGCATCTATGCATGTAGAAAATATAAATCTTAAGAGAGATTTTCTATGCTTGTTCATGTTTCTATTTTACAAGATGCAGGCCAAAAGAAGTTCAAAAATGACAGAAAGGAAGAATACTTGAATCCAGAAGTCCTAAGATTGCTCTTCCCTCATTAGAAATTTTGCTTATTGAATGATACGGCAAGGACACTCCCACTAGCACACACCACCAGATGTGTGTGTGGTGCTGCACACACACTCCTCACATGCACAGCAGGCATCACCCACGGACCCACAGTGAGGAATTGATTGGAGGGAATGATTTTGCCTCAACATATAAAACTATGTTAATATTAACGAGCAAATTGTCTTGTGGGATTAAAAAAAGTCTACTTTCAGTGTTATTTAATTGATAATACAGCTAGTTAGAAAGATTTATTTCAAATTGATTAATTAAATGAGTGATTCTAATTAACCTTTATTCTTTACAGCCCATCTACTCTATTCTTTCTATATTGAAATAATACCAAGGAATAAACTTATCCCCAAAATAGGAAAGTAAAGATAGCAAAAATATTTAAATTCAGCCTTATTTTTAAAAATGATAATAATGAACATTTTAACATACCCTTAGGAAATAAGATTAAGCATAATTTGGTTAAAACTCTCTTTAAGTATATGTGTTCGTTGAAAGTAGAAAAACCAGTAATGTTCTTAAAGGGAAGACTCTTTGATTACTGAAGTTATTCTCCCTTCCTATATGTACTATTTATCAGAACCTTAAAAAGGCAATTATGATTTCCAAAATGCCACAAGTTAAGTTTCTATTATGATATACCAAAGTAATTTGGAACAACCCAGCCTGACAATGGCCAAACTCTTGAAAGACTTGTTGCATTAAATGTCTAAATGAGTAAAGTAGGTAAAGATAGATACAAATGATTTATTTTATTTCTGGAAAAACATTTTATAATTTCACTATATCTCTCTACGGTTAGCATTTTTCTTCTATTTTGCCCTCCTTTGTTAGTCTTATGGGATGATCTGCCTAGCTGGCCAGCACTTACTGTCTTAATATGCTACAGTGGAAAGATAGATTGCATTTATAAACTTAGGGCAAATCTTAGCTTGTGTAAAAATGTTTTAAAACATGAGCATTTGCACACATTTAACAAATAGTAAGTCTGCCAAATCTGTCCGTAAGTGTTGCAAAGGTTTCCAATCCAGAGCTATCATTAAAGTTGAATAGTATGAATTTTTGTACAATTTCTTAAGAAATCCCTAGATTTCTTTTTTATGCCATGAAAGCGAGAAACATAAACAGCATTGAATTGCTATTGGTACTAATATAGATTTTATTGTTACTTGGGATCTTCAGCATGTTCAAGGAAACCATTTAATCATATTATTAAGAAGGAAGTGATTAAGGAAGACCCTAATAGAATCAGGTAGAACCAATTCAATATCCTTAAGTTGTTGGAAAATTCAATCTGTTTTCTTTAAGCAGAACCATATATACTGTATATTAACTATTCCAAGCAATCTTTACCCAGCTCAGAAAGGCCAGATGTATGGGAATTGTAAAAAATCAGGATATGCATGAAAACTGTTGAAGTGCATAAAGCAGCCCCATCTGGAAGACATCTACCAGAAATGAAGTTGTACAAAACCATTCCATTGATAATAAAGCTAATTTTTATAGGTCTGACAAGTATGTAATTATGTTCAGTGGTGCTTTTCAGTTCTTATCACACTCAATAAACCGCAGTGGTAATTTCATTCCCATTTGACATATTTACATGGAAACATTTGATTGGAGGAATTAGTAACCCTGAAAGCCTTGATAGATAGGTTTTAATGATCTGTGACCTCTGCAGTCCCTCATCTGTTTATTGTTGCAACAGGCGAGAAGTCGTTTCTGTGTGACCTCTGTGGCTTTGCTGGCGGGACCTGCCACGCAGACAGCACACAGGTCAGTTCCACTGCTGCACTGGCCCCTTCTCTGCAGAGAGGACAGCAAGGCGGCAGACACCCCAGCCTCAATTCTTGATGTCATCATTTACTTTCATTTTTGATTTTTATAACATCTGTGCACTTGAAGGTCTACAGATAATTCCAGTTGAATAACATAAGATTTTAAATAATCTGTTTTTATATATTTGAAATGTAGACATCTTCCATATTTCAAGAAGCAGGTACCCTCAGTAAATTCATGTTAAGTAGAAGTAAAACAGCAGGTTGGCTTCCAAAGCCCAGATACAGGAGACTATCTTCTCTGTCTGCAAGTCTCTGCCTTAGGCCTCATGGGTGGAAAATGGGGAGTCTTTGTCAGCCAGTCTCCCTCTCAGTCATTCTCTCTACCCACCTAGTAGCTAATCACCTGCCTCCCTATTTAGCTAACTACATGTCTACCCACCTCCCTTCCTCTCTCTCTCTCTCTCTGCCTACCTCCCTGTCTCCCTCCCCACCCGCCTGTCTATCAATCACCTGTGATTAGATAGGATTTGAAGTCAATGCTGTTTCAATTGTTCTTGGTATTAAAAATAGAAAACATCAAATAGCAACGTAAGAGTTAATTATGGTCATTGAAGAGGACTTTTCTCCATGATGTGCATTCTTGGTGATTCACTGAAATAAAATAGATTCCTTCATTAGGAACTGTATTAGTCATTTTTCACACTACTGATAAACACATACCTGAGACTGGGCAATTTACAAAAGAAAGCAGTTTATTGGACTTAACAATTCCACGTGGCTGGGGAGACCTCACAATCATGGTGGAAGGTGAAAGGCACATCTTACATGGTGACAGACAAGAGAAGAGAGCTTGCATGGGGAAACTCCCCTTTTTAAAACCATCAGATCTCGTGAGACTTATTCACTATCAGGAGAACAGCAGGAGAAAGACCTGTTCCCATGATTCAGTTACCTCCCACCAGGTCTCTCCCACAACATGTGGGAATTTAAGATGAGATTTGGGTGGCAACACAGCCAAACCATATCAGGAACACTTACAGATGAAAAGTGTTAAACATTTATCAAATTGTATTGCCTACTTTATATAATCTAATGGGTCTTATGAGTAATTATTTTCATAATACTAATTTATGTGTGCCTGGGACAGTGCTGATTTATGGTGGTTTCTTGTAATTATTAATAGAACCACTTTTTACTCTAAATATGTCCTAGTTCAGATGATAAGTCACTTGATGACAAAATTGGTAACTAAATGTCCTACTTTTCTTTAGGTCTCATGAGAATGGTTGAGTTTGTCAGTCATTCTCAAAATGGCATGAAATTAAAATACATAAAAATGTGTGATTTATGGTACATTATGATTCTTGATATGTTGTATTTAACAGTTAGGTATAGGTAGCTTCAGTGCCCAATATGGCATTTGCAAGATCAATGCAAACTAATGCCAGCCATTCCTTTTAGATGTGTGAATATGATTCAGATTTTCATAAGGGATATGAGTTATTATTGAGTTAATGGGAAATTTCAATGTTTAGCATAATGTTGGAAACATAAACTAAACTTTGAGAACAAGGTCCATTTTAAGTGTATAGAAGCCACCTGTGCATGCATGATTTTAATCCACTGGCTTAAGGATTCAGCATAAGAGATGACAGGAGGGGCCCAGTTAGTGGCAATTATTCTTGACCACTGTTGTGATGAAGTTGGAAATTAGAAATGTTTATGGTAACAGTATGCTCATGAGGGCTTTTTTGTTCTTAATGTTTTCATTTTATCAGTGCTCAAATTGTTACTGTTTAAATGCCATTGAAGTTCACCTTGTCCCATCTGGTATGGCCCCAGGGAACAACAGACTGCTGTGCCACCTCTGCCAGTGGGCAGGTCAGTGCCCATCGCAGTGGAGACAGGAATGCTGTGATCACGGGCATCCCGGTGATAGATCAATCAGGAAGCCTGCACTGAGCTGGCACAACTTTATATTTTATGTCAGGTCCAGAGGCTCCGTATTACTTTGCTATTAACTTTATACCATATAGGACAATGTCTCACAGACAGAGGTATCTGTCTTTTTGGCATTTATCTGCCTCTGTAGCACAAATCAAACATGATTCTTTAACACCAAAGTCAGTTCTTAAGACTGTTTGCTTCAACAAAACAGCTGAGCACAACTCAGTCTAGGCACTTAATTTTTATGCTGGATTTAAAATATTTAAGCAACACACAACCTTTTTCCCCCAAGGCCAGTATTGCATGGTGCATTTGAAGTCTATATTTCTCTGATGTATTCCTCTTTGACATGGTTTACCTTTTTACCACAGAGTACCCACGCAAATTATCAGCTTGGAAAGGGATAGGTATCAAAAGTGCTCCAAATGGTGTAAATAATTCCTCACTGCAATACAGACTGTCCAGGGGGCTGACACAAAACATCTTCCATTCTAAGATTTACTTTTATCACCTGTCAGGAACCCTTGATTCAAGGGCACAGGAGCAGATCCTCACGTGTGGTTGAACAGTCTTGGCCAGCTTAATAAACACCAACCTGCCCAAAGGAATGCGGGTGTGTGTTTCTGTGAGACGCGGTCACCCCGTCTGACGGACAGTTGACACACGAAGAGCACTGCACTATGACGACAGCCCTTCTGCTGTTCATCCTCTGGCTTTCCTTATCAATGGGGCCTGAGATGCAGTATGTTTCTTAATGGTGATTTGAGCCAAGATTACTGCTTGTAACGGAAAGTGTGAAAAGCAACACAATTTAAACTATAGGTGCTGTTATGTAAGAGGGAAATAGGAGGAAAGGAAATTTCATCCTTGTTCTGCTTTTTTGAAAAGCACATGTACATGTAGCCCTGTTGACTTACAGATAACATTGTTTGAGAGTAGCCAATATCTTACTTAGATTTATGCACCCTTTTGCGTTTAAAATGACAAAGGATTTCAAAGCAGCACTTTTGCCAATATGCACCAAACCTGTTTGATCAGTCTGCCATCAGTTTTTCCTTAACAGGTATATATCTTTTCACACAATGTATGTCATCTTCAAACCATTGGCAAATATTTAGCAAACTTAAATTCTTATTTCAAATTTGTGATATTTTCTTTCAAACTTTACAGCCTAGAAGTCAGGTCTATATTTTTGTCTGCATATTGAGACTAACAATCACAAAACTCCTTCTATATTTCTGTAGTGTATTTTCCTGAAGAAATTACCCATAAAAGAGAAGAATAATTACCAAATTATGTATTAGAGTAATAGTGTTGAACATGTAACTGACTGATGACTTACAAATTGACTATTATATACAGATTTTAATAATCTGTGGTTGTGTAAATTGACATGGACTTAAGCTATCAAGGGCTCAGATGTGTGAGCCTTGCTTAGCATAGGATTTTATGTACCATGATATTTTTGTGGCATTATATTTTTCCCTGTCGTCCTGTATGTAATTCAAACTTGCTTAATATTACACAATGTAATCTATTGTGTAGTCAAAGAAAATATGAAAGAACCATTTATAATTTATTACAATATAATACTAGGTTAATGTGAACTATAGAGAATATATATGACATTATTCCTTAGAAGGATTGTTTTTAAATTTAAATTTTGTCACATAAAGATTTTCATATAAGTTTAAATAAAATGTGCTACATTAAACAGAGTTTTTTAAGAGGTTATGTTAAACTACGAAACCAAGGAAATGAAGCTCAGAGATCTTAGATGACCTTTAATTTATACCATTGACTTAGGCAGTGGAGTTCATGATGTCATCCTTTTCCCCACTTCAAATATCATCAGAATCTATGAAAAATGAATAGTTTGAGGACACCTACCAACACTATTACAGTAAACAAAATAGCAGTGAGTTTTAATGCCAAAACATTTTGTAAACACTTAGATTGAATGGAATAAGGAGACAACAGAATATATTTGTGAATTTGCATAATGAACAAAATCTTTAAATTGCTTGACCACTTAGACTTATTATATTAAAAGTATAAGATTTATACTACCCACCTAAGTCTTATTATACAACAACCATAATCATAACAGTATTTTGGGGGTATAAAGATGGCACACAGACCAATGGAACAGAATAGCATCCAGAAATAGACCTGTGCATCTATTTGTCAATTGTTTTTAAATAAGACACCATATTTAAAGATAAATTTAATAAACGATGTGTGAAACCGTTATGGTGGAAACGTCAGAACACTGCTGAGAAAAATTGAAGAAGATCTGAACAGAGTGATGTACCACGTTTATGGATCAGACAATTTAATATTGTTAGGAATTCCATTTTGTTCACATTGATCAATCCAAATCCCATCAGGCTGTTTTTTTAAAGATACTGACAAGCTGATATTAAAATTTATATGGAAATTCAAAGGCTTGAAATAAGTCACCAACATTGAGAAAGAATAGGAGGACTTACACTACTTGATGTCAAGACTTCTTGCAAAGTTGCAACAATGAAATCATTCTGGTGTTGGCATCAAGATAGACAAATGTTTATCAGTGGAAGAGAATGGAGATTACAGAAATAGACCTATACTACATGGTGAATTGTTTTTTCTACAAAGGAGTAAAGGCAATTTAGTCTTTTCAACATTCTACGTTGGAGCAGTTCGCTATCTATGTGCAATGAAAATGAACTTTGACCCGTACTTTGTACCGTATATAAAAATTAACTCAAAATGATCATAATCTAAATGTAAAACTTAAAACTATATAAATTCTAGAAGAAAACATAGGTGAAAATTATTTCTGACTTTGGATTATCAATGATTTCTTTGATATGACATCAGTAGCCTGATTTATAATATAAAAAATAACCTGAAAAATTATGTTGATAAATTGAAAACTTTATAAAGTAAAACTTCTCTTTAAAAGGCGCTGTGAACAGACTTAAGACAAATGACAGAGAAAGTATATTTAAGTGACCAATTTTATAAATAATTTTTATCCAGAATATGTAAAGAACTTTCCAAACACAATTCTGAGAAAACAACCTTTTAAAAATGAGTCAAAAAGTTGAAGTAGATACTTCCCCAAAGAATATAAAGGTATGGCAGATAAGCACATGGAAAGATCCTCGGCACCCTCAGAGGAATGCAGGTGTAAAGCATTGACTACAACAAGTGTTGGCGGGGATTTGAAGCAAGTCATACATAGCTGGTAGGAATGTAAAATGTTCAGACCACTTTGTGAAAGCAATGTGGCAGTTTCTTACAAAGCAAAATATATACCTACCATATTATACACATATACCTATCATACTCCAGGATTTACCCAAGGGATGAGGAAATATATGTTCATATAATGACTGCATATGAAGGCTCAGAGAAGATTTATTTGTGATAGTAGCCAAAAATGGAAACAACTCAAATGTCCTTCAGTAGACAAATGGATAATCAAACTTGCTACACCCATATAATGGACTACTACTCTGCAATGAAAATAAGTGTTTATACTCATAGTAGCATGGATGAGTCAGAAAATAATTATGCTAAGAGAAAGTCCAGACAGTAGAGAATTCATACCGTAAGTATCTAGGTATATAAATTGCTAGGAAATGCTAACTAATATAATAGTGACAGAAAGCATGGTGGCTTGACAAAGGGATGAAAAGGGAACCTTGAAGTTAAAAGGAGTCCTTTTGGGAGGGATGGTTGTGTTCATTATCTTGCTTGTGGCAGAGTTTCATCAATAACAAAACTTATCAAATGGAAATTTTTTGTATCAATTATGCCTCATTGAAGCTGTTTAAAATGCTTTATACATTCAGCCTCATAGGGCCAGTCTAGACAGATTATAGGTCGAGTTGGTAAAATAATTTATAATGTGTCATTTTATCTAGACCAGTGCTTCCTTTGTGTTTCTGTTTTTCATGTGTACTACACTTTGACATTGGTGTGCATTAAATTACTATTCATTTGTTTAAATGAACAAAATCAAATCTTATAAATGTTTTCAAATACGCTATGTGTGGATGTTCATATGATTTCATGTTACAGAATATTCTGTGTCAAATTTGAATAGCTTCACCTATTTTTTTATTCTTATGCAGTATGAATATCATATATTTTCCATCAAAGCAAAATCTGCCATCATCATAAAAGTAAATTTTTGTGTAAGTCATTTCAGTACAATTGAGTTGTCTATAGCAATTTAAGTCATTTGACCAGAGGTTTAGAAACTGAGAACAAAGAGATATTCAAGCAGACCTTGGGTGACCACTTGATTGGGGTACTGTAGATGGGATTTATCTTAAAGACAAAAGGCTAAAAGAGACAAAAATCCCTTTCAATTCAGATTTTTACTCTGCTTGGTATATAGTCTTTTAAAAAAAGAAGAAAAACATAAGAATAGGTCAAACAAATATTTCCTGGTAGGATCTGTTAAATGATATCTTCATGTCATATTCAGTAACTATGCAAAACCATGAATTATTTTATGTTTGCTAGCTGTTCATCTTTTTCCTGGTTATGAGCTCTTGATGAGAAGCATTTGTGTGCTTCTTTCATCTTTGGCAGAGACTTGTTGACAATTATCAGTGTTTAGGCAGTTCTGTCATCATAATGATAAAAGCCACTGGCTATTGAGAACTCTGTGTTAAGTGTACTCTTTCCATATTTTTTGTTGTCTTTAATCCTCACAATCACCCTGCATGTTTGGTGGTATTATTCTCTTGATCTTGTTCAAAGGGTCTAACAGGTAGCAAGTGAAATATGGCAAAACTGGGATCAGAATTGAAGTCCATCTGGCTTCATCTAACTACTGTGCTGCAGTCAGAGAGAAAATACCACCAAATGGGGTGTGTATGGATTCAGTTAAATGTTACTACAATTATGGGTAAGCAGTATAAATAGACATAGAATGTAGGGCGAACTTCTAAACGTTCTAATTTTGGGGACAGATATGGTTTTCTTGATAGCCAAATTGATAGAGAGTAATTTTAAAGTAAGATATTTTACTCCTCATTTTCTAAGTAAGTCAGTATACTCATACAGCTATCACAAAAACATGGAAAGTAAGAAATAACAAGTAGAGTTATTGAACATATGTAAAATTAATCCATCTTATATGTAAAATTTGCCAGGAAAAATGTTGAGAAAAATATTACTATACATTTTTTTGAGAATAGGGGAGTGAGATTTTCTCTAAATCATTACTGTCTGATACAAATGTAATGTGATCTATACATGTATAATATTGTTTCCTGGTAGACATATTTAAAAAAAGAAAAAGTAACAGGTATAAATATTTTTACAGTAGTTAATTTAACCAAATTCAAATTATTATAATTCTACATCAAATCAATGTAACATTATTAACAATATTTTTAGCATAATCTTTGTGCTACAATTTTGAAATTTGGTATTTTACAATTTAGAACATCTCAATTCAGAGGCTAACTTTTCATCTGAAATATATGATCTATATTTAGATTTGATAAAAGTTACACTTCAAAAAGTAGATTCATATTCCCAAGCTGTTCCAACCATATTTAAACATTTTTTCAATAGCTCAGTCGAGTATCAGTTTTTACATTTAAATTTACATTAATTAAAATTAAATATCCTTGTTTTCAGTGCCTACCAGCCAATGCAGCTAGTGGAATTAAAAGCCGATAAGACTCGATGATTCTTTGAATGTCTGTGGGGTGGGTAGGAATTATTTAAAGGAGAGGGAGGTGTCAAATGAAGGAAATACTTTGTTCAAGATACCAGTGTGCTATTTCACTATCTTCGTGTCCTCTGCAAGCCATGAACTTCTTGTTTGTTTGTTTGTTTGTTTGTTTGTTTTTTCTTTTTTTTTATTATTTAGGTTTTAGGGTACATGTGCACAATGTGCAGGTTTGTTACATATGTATCCTTGTGCCATGTTGTTTTGCTGCACCCATTAACTCGTCATTTAGCATTAGCTGGAATGGTTACACTTTATAAGCACGTTCACACACACACATAGTGAGGCATCACATAACTTGTTGGTCAACGACAGACCACATACACAATGGTGGTCCCATGAGATTATAACGCTGTATTTTTACTGTACTTTTTCTGTGTTTAGATGTGTTTAGATACACAGATACTTATTATTGTATTACAGTTGCCTACAGTATTTAGTACAGTATTTGGTACCGTAGCATGCTGTACAGGTTTGTAGCCCAGGAGGAATAGGCTACACCATCTAGGTAGGTGTGTAGTAGGTTGTGCCGTCTAGGTTTGTATAAGTGCATGCAGGATATTCTCACTACAATGCAATCGCCTAATCACGCATTTCTTAGAACCTGTCCCTGCCATTAAGCACTGCGCAGCTATGGCTGTCTGTCTGTCTATTTACCTATGTCTGTCTGTCTATGGGTCTATCTGTTATATATACACATGGTTGGTATATTTTAATGTGGTATTAAATATTCTAAATATTTCTTTGGGGCCTCTTTTTACCCAGATTTAATACAGTATATTTTTTTGTTGCTTCTGACACTTTTTAAAGTGGTGCCCATTTATAGCTTGATTTTATTTATTTTTCTTCATATCTAATGTTAAGATTTTACTCAGTTTTAAATTATATATTCACAGTATGTCTCTGTTATATGCCTATCCTTGGTTTTAACCTCACTAAGATTTTTGTAATGGCTCTGATGTAACATGGTTTATTAAACCATCCTAAATACAGTGCTGAACCATCCCTAGAATTTAGATTCCTGTTTATGTAAAATAAACCTTGACTATATAACCTATACTTTGCTTACATTCTAATATAGAAACAAAAATCAATGATATCTTCTAATTTTCTCACTCTGAGAATAAATATTCAAATGTCCTAAATGTGTGGAGTCCATTGAATCATATTCTTGACATTTCATGGAAATAAATGTTTTTTAAATTGTCAATACCAGGTTTATTCCTTCATTTCCAGTTGTTATTATTATTCATCTATAACATTTCTTGATATATTACAGGAGAAAAACCTTTCAAATGTGATGAGTGTCACTTTGCCTCCACAACTCAGTCCCATTTGACTCAGCATAAACATGTCCACACTGGAGAACAGCCCTACAGATGCCCCTGGTGTGACTACAGGTAATGACTCATCACTGAGCAGTCAAATCAGGTGGGACACCATGATGGATTAAAAGCCTGTTAAATCCCAATTAGAAGTATAGTTTTTCTAATCACCATGAATTCATATATTCGGTTGGGAGTTAATTACCTAGTTTTAGTGACTTTTAAAAATAAACTATTTTTTAAAGTGGTTTTAGGTTCACAATAAAATTGAGAGGATGGTACAGAAATGAGTCACGTATCCCCTACCCCACACGTGTAGAGCCTCTTTCGTTATCCTGGCCTCAAGGAATCCTACCACCTTGGTTCCCAAAGCACTAGCATTAAAGGTGCAAGCCACTGTGCCCAGCTACCTTGTATACTTTAAATGGATGTATAATATGGTATTTTGGTTATACATCAAGAAAGCTGTTTTAAAAAGTGTTATCCAAAATCACTCGCAAACATAGATGCAAAAATCCTAAATACAATATTTTAAGACTTATCAGCAATGTATAATGAAAGGTAACATCACGAGTGCTTCAAAGTCAGAATGTCAGTTAATCTAATCTACTCCATTAACAAATTTATGAACAAACCCTATATATTCTTTATCTAGAAAATTATAGACACACTGAAGAAAATTTAGAAATGAAGTAACATGGTCTTCATTAGAAAACTCAGTATCATAGATCCGTTAATGGTCACCAAATTGGTCTACAGATTCAATGTAATTCCAATAAAAATCTTGACATTTTTTGGTAAATCATGTGTGACATACTGATTAAAAACTTATATGGATGTTTACTTCTTATTTTCCTTTTCCTTTTTCTTCTTTTCCTCACAGGAGCAGCATGGCCAGGGCCCAAAGTGTGATTAGAACAATAAATACACATAAATTTTGCATATACACATATATAGAGATCAATAAGCAAAATCCTAATTGGTGGAATGGGTGGCAAGGTAGTTGACAGAATGAAAACACGAATGGCCTATAAACCAAAGAAAAAGTGTCGAGTTTGGTTAGTAATGAGAAAAACAAAATGCAGTTTAAATTCACAATGCAACATCATTTTATATCCAACAGATTTATAAAGAGTTAAAAAGTCTATCAGCATCATACACAGGTGAGGATGTGAAGCCATGGAAACTCCCATACTCTGTTGGTAGGGATGAAAATGATTTGGAAATTGATTTGATATTATCCAGCAAATTGAATTTGTGCATGCTCTACAGTGTAGCTATTCCAGCCATTCCACTCCAGCCCCACCTCACCCTCCACCAGGTGTCATACCCCAAAGAAGGAACTTTGGTGTTTGTGCACCAAGACACTAATTGCAAATGTTTGTGAGAGTAAAATTGTTAATAGCAATGTTTGTAAGATTCTGAGAAATTATTTTCTTTAGCAGAAAGCATGTATTTATTCTACAGCCCATTAAATCTTCAGTCATTTTAACAAAGTTTCATAGAAACACAGTCTTGATTTTATTTTTATTGCCAGGCCACCTTGTTTGTTTTTATCAACTGTTAGTAGTCAAAGTAGCTGGACACCTTAGTTTGTTTTGTGTTGCTATAAAATAATACCTGGAGCTGGGTAATTTCTAAAGAAAAGAGGTTTACATGGTCATGATTTTGCTGGCTGGATCATTGGGCATCTGGTGAGGGCCTCAGGATGCTTCTACTCCTGTGCGGACCTCGCACAGCAAGAGAGGAAGGAAAGAGAGAGGTGGGAATTGTCAGGCTTTTTCTAAAAATCAGGTCTCATGGGAACTATTAGAGTGAGAACTCACCCACCCCCAACCCCCTGAGGGCACTAACCTGTTCAGGAGGGATAGGCCTCAACAATAACACTGGGATCAAATTTCAACATGAGGTTTGGGGGACAAATATCTAAGATATGTCACTGGAGATGAAAACAGATTTATTTTCCACTGAAGCCTGGCTGCTATATTGTCTTTTAAAATTCTGCTTAGGCTGGGTGCGGTGGCTTATGCCTGTAATCCCAGCACTTTGGGAGACTGAGGCGGGTGGATCACCTGAGATCGGGAGTTTGAGACCAGCCTGACCAACATGGAGAAACGTCGTCTCTACTAAAAAAGAAACAAATAAAAAATTAGACGGCCATGGTGGCGCATGCCTGTAATACTAGCTACTCAGGAGGCTGAGGCAGGAGAATTGCTTGAACCCAGGAGGCAGAGGTTGTGGTGAGCCGAGATCACACCATTGCACTCCAGCCTGGGCAACAACAGCAAAATTCTGTCTCAAAAAAATAAAAATAAATAATAAATAAACAAAATTCTGCTTAGAAAGTGTCTGGTTCCTTCTCTGCATTGACTCTTTTATAATGCTCAGTTGAAATGAACCAACAGACACTTTCAACAATCTTTTCATTTTGCAGGAAAGGAGACGTTTCAATGACTTGGGGCTATCATATCAATAGTATTTTTAGTGAGCAGACACATAAGTAGAATATTCCAGTAAAGTGTTAAAAAATAAAGAATACATAGTCCTATGAAGGGGATGGGTACTGTATCTCCAGTGCTGATCACACAGGCTTTTCTGAAGCATAGTCTGAGTGAAGACCAGAATGGTGACTTGAGTGCAGGCATATAAATCAGCAGTGCCAGCACCCCATGCAACAGGAGCAGCAAGTGCAAAAGCCCTGTGGTGGGAACACGTTGCTGTGTCTGAGCGGCAGAATAAGGGGTGGTGGGTCAGAGTGCAGAGGTCAGACAGAAGAGCTATAAAAAATGAGCTGTTGCTCATTAACTTTGTAAACTCTGAAAAACAGGATATTAGTTTGCATTTGCAAGGCTGCATGTAAGTTAGGTATTTATTAAATTGTTTTGGTGTGTTATGTGCACCAAAATAATACTACCACTGGATATGACTCATGCTAAACAAGGCTGGGTTATACTGCCCTAGATCAAAATGATAAGGTGAACAAAGTTTGTGTTGGCCACACTTTCCTGCACTTCCTGCTCCCCATTTCCCTATGCATCATGTCTTGCAAGATATTCCTGTTTCCTGCTGTGCTTCTCATGTCTGCTAGCCCTATAAAGATGGAGGCATCCCCCAAAGATTAATCCACTCCTATCTGACACACTCAGCTGTGAATCACTACTGTCTGTGGTGACCAGAAACACCATAGACGTGTGAGTTCATACCACAATCTTCCCTCTCTGTTCCCCACCAGATATTTCTTATTTAAGAGAGAACTCCAGAATGGAAAATGCCTCAGGTACAAGATAGATTTAGACTTTATAGCATCAATGGAGACCGTCCCCACTGCCCCCACGTCCCGTGGCCAACCCCTGCTATGACTAGATATCCTAACTGAGCATATATCCATGAGGTTGTTCATTAGTGCTAATTAAGGAAAGGAAGAGAATGGTTGTTCAGCAAAGGGAGAGTTGTTTCTCAGTATTATTCATTATGTTCTTTTGGAAATTGTATGAGGTGGTGACTAACCCATGTGTTGTCTCTGTAATTTTTCTTCTCCGGTTCCTACACTAGATGTTGCTGTGCAGCTCATTATCAATATGAGTACCCTAAGGAAACTGTTCATAAAGAAATGGAAACTTTTTTAAAGCACAAAGGATCCCTAACATGGCAGCACCTGAAATGCACGCAAACATTCTGCTCAACTGGCTGCTATTCGGCACGGAGACGCTCATTTCCTGTACATGACTTACTATTAGTCTACCTCAGTGTAACGATAAGAAGCCTTATCAACAACTTAAAACATGTTTTTCTGTCTTTTTCCCATTTGCATACCTGTCAACCTGATACAAACTGAGAATTTGGGAAATGCAAATATCTTACTCATGAAATTTAATGATGTGACATATGCTGTATTTTGAAATGTTGCAAAAATACACTATTCCCTTGAATCTTAAAAAATAGTGTCCTCCCTTGAAGATGATGAAGCTTGGAATAGAGTAGGACTGCCACCTCACCCACTTTGCCTTTTCTTGCCTCCTGTTTTAGTTGCATCATAAACCTTGAAGTCAGAAATGTGCTTAGTGTGTTTTCAATAGGAAGGATGGCCAAGGACTCCAGTTTGCACCAGACTGAGGTTTTAAAACCAGGAGGAGTTTGTCAGCCTGCTAACTATGGACACCACAGAGATTGGCTTGCTTGTATTATCACAACCCATTACCCCCATTTGAGAACACCTCTGCCCACACAGTCTGAACTCTGAGTTTTTAAGCTTAACAACCAAGCACAAGACAGAGTGTTACTCAGCTTATAAGCCTTTTTAAATTCTACCAGAACTACAGGCTTGAGGTGCTAGAAGCCACTCAGAATAAAAAATATTTTCCAGGATGCTCTCCAGAAGCAGAACAATTTGGCCATGCCCAAAGTGTTTAGTATTATTATTATTATTATTATTCCTATACTTTAAATTCTAGGGTACATGTGCACAATATGCAGGTTTGTTACATATGTATATATGTGCCATGTTGGTTTGCTGCACTCATCAACTCATCATTTACATTAGGTATTTTTCCTAATGCTATCCCTTCCCCAGCCCTCCACCCCCTGACAGGCCCCAGTGTGTGATGTTCCCCACCCTATGTCCATGTGTTCTCGTTGTTCAACTCCCACCTGTGAGTGAGAATATGTGGTGTTTGGTTTTCTGTCCTTGTGATAGTTTGCTTAGAATTATGGTTTCCAGCTTCATCCATGTCCTTGCAGAGGACATGAACTCATCCTTTTTTACGGCTGCATAGCATTCCCTGGTGTATATGTGACACATTTTCTTAATCTAGTCTATCATTGATGGACATTTGGACTGGTTCCAAGCCTTTGTTATTGTGAATAGTGCTGCAGTAAACATACGTGTGCATGTGTCTTTATAGTAGCATGATTTATAATCCTTCAGGATATACCAAGTAATGGGATCGCTGGGTCAAATGGTATTTCTAGTTCTAGATCCCTGAGGAATCGCCACACTGACTTCCACAATGTTTGAACTAGTTTACAGTCCCACCAACAGGGCAAAACCATTCCTATTTCTCCACATCCTCTCCAGCATCTGTTGTTTCCTGACTTTTTAATGATCACCATTCTAACTGACATGAGACGATTATCTCATTGTGGTTTTGATTTGCATTTCTCTGATGACCAGTGATGATGAGCATGTTTTCCTATGTCTGTTGGCTGCATGAAGGTCTTCTTTTGAGAAGTGTCTGTTCATATCCTTTGCCCAGTTTTTGATGGAGTTGTTTGTTTTTTTTCTTGTAAATTTGTTTAAGTTCTTTGTAGATTCCGGATATTAGCCCTTTGTCAGAAGGGTAGATTGCAAAGATTTTCTCCCATTCTGTAGGTTGTCTGTTCTGATGATAGTTTCTTTTGCTGTGCAGAAGTTCTTTAGTTTAATTAGAGCCCATTTGTCTATTTTGGCTTTTGTTGCCATTGCTTTAGGTGTTTTAGTCATGAAGTGTTTGATGATGCCTATGTCTTGAATGGTATTGCCTAGGTTTTTTTCTAGGGTTTTTATGGTTTTAGGTCTTACATTTAAGTCTTTAATCCATCTTGAGTTAATTTTTGTATAAGGTGTAAGGAAGGGATCCAGTTTCAGCTTTCTACATATGGGCCATGCCCAAAGTGTTAACAAGAGTGACTACACAAATGGAATGACTTCAACAATTTATAAAGGGTATACTGTAAAACATTTTCAGACACTTTAATATGTTAAATGTGGTGCCATCCTGGCAAAGTAGATGTTCTTGTAGTAGATAAGAGGGTTAATTTTTCTGGAAAAAAGCAAAGGAATAATGAGATGCATTAATCTAAGGTAACAACCCTATAGTATGTAATGCAAGCAATAATACTGATTCCAAAGGCATTGTTTTGATTGGAATATAAAATAGGATTCAAAATAAGGTTACATGATTTTTCTCCAATGAAAATCATATCAGCAAACTGTTAGAGTATTAGGAGAGGAGGAGGAGAAGGAGGAGAAGGTGGTGGAAAAGAAGAGTAAGAAAGAAAAGAGGCAGAGGAGATGAGGAGGAGGAGGAGAGGAAGAGGAAAATAGGGGAGAAAGGAGAGTGAGAAAGAGAAGCGGAAGAAAAATTATGGCACCTCTAATCTTTGATCTTCACAACTGGCCTATGAGGTATGAATTTTTGTCTCCATTTTATAGACAAACAATTCTCTTCTCATACTTGCTCAATTTTGCACAGGCAAGAAAGTCAGAAAAGTTTTGAAAGCAGTTCTTTCTGCCACAGGAAATGGGACATTTCACCCCCACTCCTTACTGTGTCTGGAATAGCAGTCAGGTAGTTCTCACTCAGGAATTATGTCTTGCTCCAGGGCCATTATCCTTGGGATCCATTTACCTGACTACTAACTAGGAGTACCTGGAGGATTACTCCGCTTCAGCAACCCAGCTGCCATCTTTCATCTGTGCAGCAGCACCCCTCATATTGGGGCACCAGCTGCGGGGATCTGCCTGCAGACCCTGACCCAGAAATGGATGAATAAAGTACACTGACACACAGACATTCTGCTTTGCCAGTCCAGCTGACTATGTCCGAGTCACTTACAGGCTCCCTGCTGAGTCCCGTAAACTGTTGTGACTCAGCCTCAATCAGCTAGTGAGACTTGCATTTATTCAGTAAGATTAATTAACAAAGACTTGAGTCAACACCATTAGATTGCAATTGACATTGTGGACTTCCGAAGTAAAAAGCACGTATGCACCCACAGTGCATCAAAAATTAGCCTTAAGATTATGTGAGTAAACAAGCTAGCTGGATAAACTACTCTGCCTTCCTTTATTACTACTTTAATTTGTTTAACTAAAGGTAAAGGGACCAGACACCTTCAACCAGATCTATTACCCAAGTTACACAGACTTCTCGGCCTACAAGCTAGCTGGATAAACTACTCTGCCTTCCTTTATTACTACTTTAATTTGTTTAACTAAAGGTAAAGGGACCGGACACCTTCAACCAGATCTATTACCCAAGTTATGCAAACTTTTCGGCCTTCCAAGGAATTTGTATCTACCTCTATAACTATCTCTAATATTTTTCCCATCAGCCTGATTGAACCCCAACACATCTGAAAGTTCCTTCATCTGAAGAGTTTGTTTCAAAAAATAGTTAGTTGAAAAGAATAGAGTCCACACTATAGTATGGTTCCTACAGATTTTATAAAGCAGATAAGAGAAGAAGATAAAATAATGTAGAAAAAAAATCCATCAGAAGAAAAGAATGCCAAGGAGAGTCTAATGCACTGACTATGTGCAAAGATACTGGAGAGGGATGTTGAGGTTCCCTGGGGCTAGGACCTCTGGTAAACAGTTTCTACGTCCAGAGGTGAAGTGGTGGTGGATAGCAGTGGTTACCAGATCCACACATCACCTGTGTCCCAAAGGCAGTCTCTTGCCTTCTGCAAATCTCCTCCTAGAAGCCAACAGGAAGTCAGCTAGCCAAGGCCCACAGTTACAGTCGACTGGGGTCACTCTCTGAGCATACAGAGAGAATGGAGAAGGGTGGAGGCACATCTGGCAGGCTATGGAAATATAAGGATGACCAGCTTGGCCTAGCCTCCTGTAGTGGTTCTGTTGTGTTCTCTGATTTGCCTGTATTCCATCTGGCTCTAAATGACTTTTGCTACTGGGGTTGCTATGCTCCTTGAAAGACCTAGTTGCTTACCCTGCTTACAGACTCTCATAGTTCTACCCTAGTTATACAAGTTTCATCAACACAACATCAACCAGAAATTGGTCTCTCCCCCAATACCTCCATGCTAATTACAGCAAATTTAGGAATGAAGAAAGTCTGATAATTCTGAAAAACACATTTTAAAAGGTTCTACTTTGGCCTGTGAACTCAGCTACATAATCTCTTCTGAAAATGCTTTGTTGGCACCATGGTGGAAGGGAGTTTATATAATCTATTGTCTCTGGGCTGGAAAAGATATCTTTGAGTTTAGTATTTTTGAAGGATGTTCCCAAGATACTCAGAAGCAATTTCCTCTAGAGCTGTTCCCAATCTCCCACTTTTCAATGTTCACATGGTTAGAGGAGATAAAAGTCGTCAGCCTACCACTCTGCAGCAGCACAGTTTAACTCTTCTGTTTCCATGCACCAGTGAGAGATCCAATAGCTGCAGAGTGGGCTGAGCTGTCCAACCACATCAGGGAGGTGCATTTGGAATGACATCCCTTACCAAGTATCACACCTCCATAACAAAATGTAACATAGCAGTCTGGTCTTCCCTGTAACTGAGAAAGAAATTTCTTTTATCAATGGCTGGGGCTTTGATTAAGAAACATTGGTGAAGAACTAACGTGGATTAATGATGGTTGCATAATTTTGTATTATCATTATAGTTCTGAGTGACACTGTGCTCTAGGTGTGCTTTCTTCTCAATCTGAAAAAATTAAGAAGTGATTGAGAGGACTGCATTACAAACATCCAGAGACAATTATAGTACAGTTATGCCATGCATAATAAAACAGAAAACTATCAGATAGGCATAGTCCTTTCTCTTTAAAATCAGCAGCATATCTGAGGACATGCTACTCCAACTCAAGGAGTGCATATGACTGAGGGCCCAGGCATCTTTGCTCGAAGGTGACCTCTACACCAGATATCTCACAGCTGAATGCAGCAGGGGTGCTAGGGTAAGCTAAATAATGTTCCCCAATGAAGATATGCATATCCTAATCCTAAAAACCTATGATTATGTTACCTTACAGAGAAAAGGGACTTCGCAGATGTAATTAAGTGAAGGATCTTACAATGGGAAGATGATCCTGAGTTGTCCAGGTGAGCCCAGTGTCATCACAAGGGTCCTTGTGGAGGGAGGCAGAAGGGTGAGAATGAGAGAGATGTGAGGATGAAAGAATAGGCCAGAGAGAAACAGAAAAATGGAAAGACGCCATGCTGCTGACTTTGAAAATGGAACAAGAGAGCCAAGAACTAAGGTATGCAGGCAGCCCCCTAGAAATTAGAAAAGGCAAGGGAATGGATTGTCCCCTAAATGTCCAAAAGGAACACAGACCTTGACTGTAGCCTAGTGAGACCCATTCCAGACTTCTGAGCTCCAGAACTGTAAGATAATACATTTGTGCTCTTTTAAGCCACCAAGTGAGAGAATTCATTATAATAGCAATAGGAATGCAAGACAGTAGTTTTTCTCAATCTCTCACTTTGCCACTTTCTAAAATACTATGAGCCTCCTCCTCTTTAGATATTTCTTCCTTGCATAAAGCTGTATGATCTGGCTCACCAAGTACAGCTCTTGAAATGCTAAATATGCAAATAAGAAACTAGCAGTTTTTATTGTCTCGGTCACAGGGCTACTTTCTAGTTGTGAACCCCTAAAACCTAACATTACCCTGATCCCACTTGTTGCCTTTCTTCTATAAGAAAATGAACCTTCACCCACACCTTTATTCCTATCCAGACAGAGGATCCCCCGAGAGACCTACAGGAAACACTGCTCAAAAATGAAAAAGAAAATGAAACAGGAAAAAAATGTAATGTTTCTATAGTATAGTTCCTTTTACAAACCTACCACCTGCCATATGTTATTGCTTTGTCAGGAGTAAAATAAAACCTTTGTCCTTAAACAGCTTATAGCTGAGGTCAGCACTTCAAAAACTTGAGTTCAGCATCAGAATCACAGAATCACAGGGAGAGCTTGTTAAATGCCCAGATTGTCTATCAGGCCCCACTCCCAGAGTTTGGGATTCAGTAGGTGATATGGTTTGGCTGTGTCCCCACCCAAGTCTCATCTTGAATTGTAGCTCCCATAATTCCCACATGTTGTGAGAGGAACCCAGTAGGAGATAATTAAATCAAGGAGGCCATTTCCCTCATAGTGTTCTCATGGTAGTGAGTAACTCTCATGAGAGCTGATGGTTTTATAAGGGGAACTCTCTCTCACTTGGTTCTCATTCTATCTTGCCTGCTGCCATGTAAGACATGCCTTTCACCCTCTGCCATGATTGTGAGTTCTCCCCAGCCATGTGGAACTGTGAGTCCACTAAACCTCTTTTTCTTTATAAATGACCTAGTCTTGGGTATGTCTTCATCAGCAGTGTGAAGATGGACTAACACATTAGGTCTGAGGTGTGGATGAGAATCTCTTCTTCCAAGAGGCTCACTGGAGATATTGGTGCTGCTTGTCTAATGAGAGAGGCAAAATGCAAGCCCAATGATCAAAAACACAATGTAATGCATGGAATTACTTTTGGAGAGGTACAAGCAGGCAGTTCCAGGCAGGGAGAACAGGAGAATCCCTCACAGCTGGGGACTGTGAGACAAAGGAAGTGTGACAGGGCATCATGGCATCATGACATTGCAGATGAACCTTATGAGACTCTGAGAGGGGGGTGGAGCCAATGGCTGAATAGGAACAGCTCCAGTCTACAGCTCCCAGCATGAGCAATGCAGAAGATGGGTGATTTCTGGATTTCCAACTGAGGTACTGGGTTCATCTCACTGGGGAGTGCCAGAAAATTGGTGCAGGACAGTGGGTGCAGCACACCAAACGTGAGCCAAAGCAGGATGAGGCATTGCCTCACCCGGGAAGTGAGAGGGGTCAGGGAATTCCCTTTCCTAGTCAAAGAAAGGGGTGACAGACAGCACCTGGAAAATTGGTTCACTCCCACCCTAATACTGAGCTTTTCCAACGGTCTTAGCAAACGGCACACCAGGAGATTGTATCCTGCACCTGGCTTGGAGGTACCTATGACCATGGAGCCTCACTCATTGCTAGCACAGCAGTCTGAGATCAAACTGCAAGGTGGCAGTGAGGCTGTGAGAGGGGCGCCCACCATTGCCGAGGCTTCAGTAGGTAAACAAAGCCATGGAAAAGCTCGAACTGGGTGGAGCCCACCACAGCTCAAGGAGGTCTGCCTGCCTCTGTAGACTCCACCTCTGGGGGCAGGGCATAACCAAACAAAAGGCAGCAGAATCCTCTGCAGACTTAAATGTCCCTGTCTGACAGCTTTGAAAAGAGTAGTGGTTCTCTCAGCACGCAGCTGGAGATCTGAGAACAGACAGACTGCCTCCTCAAGTGGGTCCCTGACCCCCAAGTAGCATAACTGGGAGGCACCCCCAGGTAGGGGCAGACTGACACCTCACACAGCCAGGTAGTCCTCTGAAACAAAACTTTCAGAGGAACAATCAGGCAGCAACATTTGCTGTTCACCCATATGCACTGTTCTGCAGCCTCCGCTGCTGATACCCAGGCAAATAGGGTCTGGAGTAGACCTCCAGCAAACTCCAACAGACCTGTGACTGAGGGTCCTGACTGTCAGAAGGAAAACTAATAAACAGAAAGGACATCCACACCAAAACCGCATCTGTACGTCACCATCATCAAAGACCAAAGGTCGATAAAAACACAAAGATGGGGAAAAAACAGAGCACAAAAACTGGAAACTGTAAAAATCTGAGTGCCTCTCCCCATCCAAAGGAACGCAGCTCCTCACCAGCATTAGAACAAAACTGGATGGAGAATGACTTCAACGAGTTGAGAGAAGAAGGCTTCAGATGATCAAACTACTCTGAGCTAAAGGAGGAAGTTCGAACCCAGGGCAAAGAAGTTAAAAACATTGAAAAAAAATTAGACGAATGGATAACTAGAATAACCAATGCAGAGAAGTCCTTAAAGGACCTGATGGAGCTGAAAACCAAGACACGAGAACTACTTGATGAATGCACAAGCCTTGGTAGCCAATTTGATCAACTGGAAGAAAGAGTATCAGTGATGGAAGATCAAATGAATGAAATGAAGTAAGAAGAGAAGTTTAGAGAAAAAAGAATAAAAAGAAATGAATAAAGCCTCCAGGAAATATGGGACTATGTGAAAAGACCAAATCTACATCAGACTGGTGTACCTGAAAGTGACGGAGAATGGAACCAAGTTGGAAAACACTCTGCAGGATATTATCCAGGAGAACGTCCCCAATCTAGCAAGGCAGGCTAACATTCAGATTCAGGAAATACAGAGAACGCCACAAAGATACTCCTTGAGAAGAGCATCTCCAAGACACATAATTGTCAGATTCACCAAAGTTGAAATGAAGGAAAAAATGTTAAGGGCAGCCAGAGAGAAAGGTCGGGTCACCACAAAGGGAAGCCCATCAGACTAACAGCTGATCTCTCAGCAGAAACTCTACAAGCCAGAAGAGAGTGGGGGCCGATATTCAACATTCTTAAAGGAAAGAATTTTCAACCCAGAATTTCATATCCAGCCAAACTAAGCTTCAGAAGTCAAGGGGAAATAAAAATCCTTTACAGACAAGCAAGTGCTGAGAGATTTTGTCACCATGAGGCCTGCCCTAAAAGAGCTCCTGAAGGAAGCACTAAACATGGAAAGGAACAACTGGTACCAACCACTGCAAAAACATGCCAAATTGTATAGACCATCAAGGCTAGGAAGAAACTGCATCAACTAATGAGGAAAATAACCAGCTAACATCATAATGACAGGATCAAATTCACACATAACAATATTAACCTTAAATGTAAATGGGCTAAATGCTCCAATTAAAAGACACAGACTGGTAAATTGGATAAAAAGTCAAGAACCATCGGTGTGCTGTATTCAGGAAACCCATCTCATGTGCAGAGACATACATAGGCTCAAAATAAAGGGATGGAGGAAGATCTACCAAGCAAATGGAAAACAAAAAAAGGCAGGGGTTGCAATCCTAGTCTCTGATAAAATAGACTTTAAACCAATAAAGATCAAAAGAGACAAAGAAGGCCATTACATAATGGTAAAGAGATCAATTCAACAAGAAGAGCTAACTATCCTAAATATATATGCACCCAATACAGGAGCACCCAGATTCATAAAGCAAGTCCTTAGAGATCTACAAAGAGACTTAGACTCTCACACAATAATAATGGGAGACTTTAACACCCCATTGTCAACAATAGACAGATCAACGAGACAGAAAGTTAACAAGGATATCCAGGAACTGAACTCAGCTCTGCACCAAGTGGACCTAATAGACATCTACAGAACTCTCCACCCCAAATCAACAGAATATACATTCTTTGCAGCACCACACCACACCTATTCCAAAATTGACCACATATTGGAAGTAAAGCACTCCTCAGCAAATGTAAAAGAACAGAAATTATAACAACCTGTCTCTCAGACCACTGTGCAATCAAACTAGAACTCAGGATTAAGAAACTCACTCAAAACCGCTCAACTACATGGAAACTGAACCACCTGCTCCTGAATGACTACTGGGTACATAGCGAAATGAAGGCAGAAATAAAGATGTTCTTTGAAACCAGCAAGAACAAAGACACAACATACCAGAATATCTGGGACACATTCAAAGCAGTGTGTAGAGGGAAATTTATAGCACTAAATGCTCACAAGAGAAAGCAGGAAAGATCCAAAATTGACACCCTAATATCACAATTAAAAGAACTGGAAAAGCAAGAGCAAACACATTCAAAAGCTAGCAGAAGGCAAGAAATAACTAAGATCAGAGCAGAACTGAAGGAAATAGAGACACAAAAAACCCTTCAAAAAAAATCAATGAATCCAGGAGCTGTTTTTTTGCAAAGATCAACAAAATTGATAGACCACCAGCAAGACTAATAAAGGAGAAAAGACAGAAGAATCAAATAGATGCAATAAAAAATGATAAAGGGGATTTCACCACCAATCCCACAGAAATACAAACTATCATTAGAGAACACAATAAACACCTCTACTCAAATGAACTAGAAAATCTAGAAGAAATGGATAAATTCCTTGACACATACACCCTCCCAAGACTAAATCAGGAAGAAGTTGAATCTCTGAATAGAGCAATAATAGGCTCTGAAATTGAGGCAATAATTAATAGCCTACCAACCAAAAAAAAGTCCAGGACCAGACGGATTCACGGTCAAATTCTATCAAAGGTACAAGGAGAAGCTGGTACCATTCCTTCTGAAACTATTCCAGTCAACAGAAAAAGAGGGAATCCTCCCTAACTCATTTTATGAGGCCAGTATCATCCTGATACCAAAGCCTGGCAGAGACATAACAAAAAAAGAGAATTTTAAGCCAATATCCTTGATGAACATCTATGCAAAAATCCTCAATAAAATACTGGCAAACCAAATCCAGCAGCACTTCAGAAAGCTTATCCACCATGATCAAGTTTGCTTCATCCCTGGGATGCAAGCCTGGTTCAACATATGCAAATCAATAAATGTAATCCAGCATATAAACAGAACCAAAGACAAAAACCACATGATTATCTCAATAGATGCGGAAAAGGCCTTGGACAAAATTCAACAGCCCTTCATGCTAAAAACTCTCAATAAATTAGGTATTGATGGGAAGTATCTCAAAATAATAAGAGCTATTTATGACAAACCCACAGCCAATATCATACTGAATGGGCAAAAACTGGAAGCATTCCCTTTGAAAACTGGCACAAGACAGGGATGGCCTCTCTCACCACTCCTATTCAACATAGTGTTGAAAGTTCTGGACAAGGCAATCAGGCAGAAGAAGGAAATAAAGGGTATTCAATTAAGAAAAGAGGAAGTCAAATTGTCCCTGTTTGTAGATGACATGATTGTATATTTAGAAAACCCCATCATCTCAGTCCAAAATCTCCTTAAGCTGATAGGCAACTTCAGCAAAGCCTCAGGATACAAAATCAATGTGCAAAAATCACAAGCATTCTTATACACCAATAGTGGACAAACAGAGAGCCAAATCATGAGTGAACTCCCATTCACAATTGCTTCAAAGAGAATAAAATACCTAGGAATCTAACTTACAAGGGATGTGAAGGACCTCTTCAAGCAGAACTACAAACCACTGCTCAATGAAATAAAAGCGGATACAAACAAATGGAAGAACATTCGATGCTGATGGGTAGGAAGAATCAATATCGTGAAAATGGCCATACTGCCCAAGGTAATTTATAGATTCAATGTCATCCCCATCAAGCTACCAATGACTTTCTTCACAGAATTTGAAAAAATTAATTTAAAGTTCATATGGAACTTTAAATACCTAGGAGGCATTCTTACCAAGGAATGTTAATTTTAAGTCATAAGCAAACAATCCGAAAGATCCAGAATGGTAGACATTGTGTAAGAAAACATTTCTTAACCTTGGCAATATTGTCATGTGTGTCCAGATAATCCTTTAGGGGCATGAGAAAGCTACTTCATGCACCATAGGATGTTTAGCAGCATCCCTGGCCTCTACTTGCTCGATGTCACTAGCACCAGGTACAACAACAAACAATGACCGTAGACATTGCCAAATGTCCTCCTGGGTTGAGGGGACAGATTTGTCTCCCTCCCTCATGTCCTAAACGCAGTTGAAAACCACATCGTATGAAAACTGGCCTGATCCTTCAATGTTTTATAGACAAATAAAAATAAAGCAGGGAACATAATTTTAGGTAACAAACAATAAACAAATCCATGCTGGACACAATAATCATGTCCTAACTGTTGGCAATACTCTCTCTCACAGATGCCCTATTGTGCTTAGCAGAACAAGGCTGTATCTTCATGCCCTCACCAGTCCCTGGTGGTGGGGCATGGGGCGGTATCCCTAAAAATGCAGATTGTCCCTCTGCAGGTCTGCATTGCCTATGGGCTCCAAGGGGCTACACTCTCTGCTGTCCACAAGCTACACTGGACTACACCTAGAAGAGGGAGTCACTGGAGGAATGTAAGTCTACCAAGCAGAGAAAATAGAGAATTTGAATTTCACTTCTAGGGATAAATGATCAGAGGGAGCTTCCTTTGAAAACTACCAAGGCACAAGTCTATGTCCATCCCACTCATTCTTGGTGTGTTGATCACAGTTTGATCAACGAATAAAATGACTGGAGTGCTTTCTTCTTTCTCAGTTTCTAAACTATCAGCAATTGGACCCCCAAATTGTTGTAACTGTAAAATCCTTGGCCAACTTGGTGTAAAAATTCCTTGAAATATTGGTGTGTGCTGATTAACCTAATTGAGTTGATCCACTTCTCCCTGTTTGATTGGGTAGTTTCTTGTCTGCTCCTCCTCCTCTCAGGTCTGGGGGCTATAAGTCCATTTAGATGTTCACCTGTATGGCATGACTTTGAAACTTTTCAAAGTCTATAGCCTGAAACACTATCGTCTCATGACTAAGCATTATGCATTTTTAGAAATAGCAGTTAAGCTGAAAATGGAACTGGGCTCTGATATGCAGAGCATGCTGCTGACCCTGGACCAGGGCTTGGGGAGAACAGAAAGAGCCAACTTCTGCAGTTGACACATGTCCTGAAAGTACAGTCTAAATCACATATGAACAAGAGCTGCCAGATAGGACAGTGATTTGTGTATGCTACTTCTTGGTTGACTTTACTTATTTTAGGGAAACTGCAAAAGTTATCAGAGCAGACATCAGCAAAGCAGATGTCAAGCATTCATTTTTGAAAAAAATATGGATCAATAGCCCAGGTGAAAATGGGGAACATTCAAAAGGAAGAAAACACTGGGACACTTTCTTCCCTTTATTTCCTTGCCCTCCGTGAGTTACTTGAAATTGGACCACCCAACATGCCTCTGGCTACATTATATAAAATGTACTTAGGAGTCAAATACAAAGGAACACACTCAGTTTTATATTGTCAAGCCACTGCTTCCCTTTGCTTGATGAATCAATTGTGTTCATTTAAAAAAAATGGGCCGGGCGCGGTGGCTCACGCCTGTAATCCCAGCACTCTGGGAGGCCAAGGCGGGCGGATCACAAGGTCAGGAGATTGAGACCATCCTAACACTGTGAAACCCCGTCTCTACTAAAAATATAAAAAATTAGCCAGGCGCGGTGGTGAGCGCCTGTAGTCCCAGCTACTTGGGAGGCTGTGGCAGGAGAATGGCGTGAACCCTGGAGGCAGAGCTTGCAGTGAGCCGAGCTTGCGCCACTGCACTCCAGCCTGGGCGACAGAGCAAGATTCCGTCTCAAAAAAAAAAAAAAAAAAAAAAGATAGGAATTGCTTTTTTTTTTTTGAGACAGGGTCTCACTCTGTTGAACAGGCTGGAGTGCAGTGGTGTGATCATGGCTTACTACAGACTCGACATCCCAGGCTCAAACAATCCTTACACCTCCACCTCTGGAGTAGCTGGGACTACAGGCATATGACACCATGCCCAACTAATTTTTGTACTTTTTTATAGAAACAAGATTTCACTATGCTGCTAAGGCTGGTCATACACTCCTGATCTCAAGCGATCCACCTGCCTCAGCCTCCCGAATTGCTGGGGTTACAGGCATGAGCTACCGCACCTGACCTGCATTCTTTATTTAAATTATTTAGATGGAAATCTAAAGAAGGTGATCCCAGTAGCCTGGGCAAAGTGGCCAAAAGCATCAACAATCAGGACTGTCAGGGGCCATGTGTGTGAAAGTTTGGGTGAGGAGGGGCCACCTGCCTCACAACCAACCTGGGGAGTTTGTCGTGTGTGTGGATTCCGAGATGCTGTTGCAGACCTACTGAATCAGTCTTCTACAGGGGTCGAGGATCTGCATGTTTAACAAGCTCCCTTAGGGGAGCTTCCCTAATGGGTTAGAGGCATGGACTACAGTTTTTGGAGAGGAGATCAACAAGATATAGGGTCCAGGTGTCACAAAACACACCTTAAGTTTCCTGAGCAAGCAGAAATGGCCTTGGGTTATATAAGCATTTGAAGGGGCCACACAAGAGTCTACAAATAGTGCATCTTCTCTGTTATGTACTAAACCAACCACTTTAGATTTGCTGACTATTGAGTAAGAAAAGGATGCAAGGGATGCAGAGGTGCATAAAGTGAGAAGAGAACACTCCAGCTGTCTGCAGAGAACACAATGTAGAATTCTTCCTGCTCCCACTGAACCAAAGCCCTACCAGGCAAAGTCCTCTGCTGAAAGCTGTCTTCTCAGGCTTTTGACAGGCACATCCTGGCTGGCTGGTCTGTTCATCAGCAGGCTGTCTCTTGTGAGAGGAAAACCAGTGAGGCATGTATGAGCACTGTCTTCCAGCAACCCCAAGACACAGTCCTGTGAATGTACAGCCAAGAATCCCAGCACAACCTCTGCAATCTGTGAGGGCAGAGGGCAGTGACACCAAAATCCACTTCTTGAAAATGTATGACTTCACAGTTTTCCTCCAAAAGAAGTTTTCTCGTTTGAATGACTTTAGGAAAGCACATTTGAGGGAGGAGGGAACTTACAATTATAGGGTTATTTTCCTTTCTTTTGTGAACCATTCTGTGGAAGATTGATGTATAATTCTTGTATGGAAAAATAAAATAGGAGCTTCTATTCATGCTGTTCAAATTGTCAGCCTGTGAAGGGGCAGTGACTTCAGCAACTGAGTGGGACACAGCAGGAAGCCAGTGATTAGAAGTGGGACAAGTCCATATTTGCTCCATGCAATCTTTTCAGGGCCATGGTTGATTTGGTCATGACACATTGATTATGGTAAGGAGACACAGTGTTAGGCTCCCTATCCACACCAACTATTAGATATTTGCTGAGTGTAAGCTAGACCTGGGATGCCACACCAGGACAGGAATTACATGAGATAATCCCACCCTTTCTCATTCCTTCCAGTAGAAGGGACCTGCTATAGTGAGTCATGATCATGTGGCCTCAAGCTCAACTTCCTCTGACTGCTCAGTCCTGCTGGTGTTCACAGATGCTCATACTCACATCAGTCCAGCTTTTCCTAAATGAATGAAAACTACAATAAATACAAATTTTGCAGAGTAAAACTGAAGTCCTTTTCCCTCGCTGACTTTCTCTAGCTAGAAACACCATGTTTCACATCCAACAGACGGATGCTAGCAAAAATGTCATACCATTTACATCTGATCCTGTAACCACAGCTGTGTGCACAGCTGGTTGACATGGAAACCAAACAACCCCTCTCCCCACACATACAATCACAGCCACACAGCAGCTGGATTCAGGAGCCAGGTAGCCTGGAGTTAAGGCAGGCTTCACCCACTGTAGACCAGTTGTACAGTCCCATACCTCTCTCTGCCTCAGTTTCCTCATTGACAAGTGGAGACAATAAGAATATTCACTTCATGGACTGGCTACAAGATTTACGAGTCTATATTTGTAAAGGGCTTGGAACAGTGGCAGGCACATAGGTAAGCATACTCACATAAACCGGGTTGCTTGAAACAACAGAGATTTATCGTCTCATAGTTCAGGAAGGCAAAAATCTATAATGAAGCTATTGGCAAGCTTGGTTCCTCTTGGAGGCTCTGAGGGAGAAAGCATATGATGCCTCTCTCCAACTTCTGATTTTGGTGGCAATCCTTGCTGTTCCCTAGCTTGGGGATGCCTCCCTCTAATCTCCATCTCCATCTTCATAGGCCTCCTATTTCTCTCTCTTATAAGATAAACCCACCCCCATCCTATATGATCTCATCTCCATCCTTACCCTAATTACATCTACAAAGACTCGCTTTCCAAATGAGGTTACATTCTAAGGTTCCTGGTAGACATCAATTTTGGGTTAACACTAAACACCGATAGAAGGGATATGTGTTTCTGAAATAATTCCTTACATGAAAGGCAAGCTTCTTTAGTTTTGCTCAGTGTGACTGTCATTATTTATTCGTGTAATGTTTAGAACTCACCAGTGTACCTATCTGGGCCTGGAGCTTTCTTTGAGGAAAAAGGTTTTTTATTATGGATTTAATTACTTGAGAAGGCATAGAATAATTCACATTTTCTATTTCTTTTTTTTATTATTATACTTTAGGTTTTAGGGTACATGTGCACAATGTGCAGGTTTGTTACATATGTATCCATGTGCCGTGTTGGTTTGCTTCACCCATTAACTCGTCATTTAGCATTAGGTATATCTCCTAATGCTGTCCCTCCCCCGCTCCCCCCAACCCACAACAGTCCTTGGAGTGTGATGTTCCCCTTCCTGTGTCCATGAGTTCTCATTGTTCAATTCCCACCTATGAGTGAGAACATGCGGTGTTTGGTTTTTTGTCCTTGCGATAGTTTACTGAGAATGATGTTTTCCAGTTTCATCCATGTCCCTACAAAGGACATGATCTCATCATTTTTTATGGCTGCATAGTATTCCATGGTGTATATGTGCCACATTTTCTTAATCCAGTCTATCGTTGTTGGACATTTGGGCTGGTTCCTAGTCTTTGCTATTGTGAATAGTGCCGCAATAAACATACGTGTGCATGTGTCTTTATAGCAGCATGATTTATAGTCCTTTGGGTATATACCCAGTAATGGGATGGCTGGGTCAGATGGTATTTCTAGTTGTAGATCCCTGAGGAATCGCCACACTGACTTCCACAATGGTTGAACTACTCCAGCACCTGTTGTTTCGTGACTTTTTAATGATCGCCATTCTAACAGGTGTGAGATGGTATCTCATTGTGGTTTTGATTTGCATTTCTCTGATGGCCAGTGATGATGAGCATTTCTGCATGTGTTTTTTGGCTGCATAAATGTCTTCTTTCGAGAAGTGTCTGTTCATGTCCTTCGCCCACTTTTCGATGGGGTTGTTTGTTTTTTTCTTGTAAATTTGTTTGAGTTCATTGTAGATTCTGGATATTAGCCCTTTGTCAGATGAGTAGGTTGCAAAAAATTTTCTCCCATTCTGTAGGTTGCCTGTTCACTCTGATGGCAGTTTCTTTTGCTGTGCAGAAGCTCTTTAGTTTAATTAGATCCCATTTGTCAATTTTGGCTTTTGTTGCCATTGCTTTTGGTGTTTTAGACATAAAGTCCTTGCCCATGCCTATGTCCTGAATGGTATTGCCTAGGCTTTCTTCTAGGGTTTTTATGGTTTTTGGTCTAACATTTAAGTCTTTCATCCATCTTGAATTAATTTTTGTACAAGGTGTAAGGAAGGGATCCAGATTCAGCTTTCTACATATGGCTAGCCAGTTTTCCTAGCACCATTTATTAAATAGGGAATCCTTTCCCCATTTCTTGTTTTTGTCAGGTTTGTCAAAGATCAGATAGTTGTAGATATGCGGGATCATTTCTGAGGGCTCTGTTCTGTTCCATTGATCTATGTCTCTGTTGTGGTAACAGTACCATGCTGTTTTGGTTACTGTAGCCTTGTAGTATAGTTTGAAGTCAGGTAGCGTGATGCCTCCAGCTTTGTTCTTTTGGCTTAGGATTGACTTGGCAAGGCAGGCTCTTTTTTTGTTCCATATGAACTCTAAAGTAGTTTTTTCCAATTCTGTGAAGAAAGTCATTGGTAGCTTGATGGGGATGGCATTGAATCTATAAATTACCTTGGGCAGTATGGCCATTTTCACAATATTGATTCTTCCAACCCATGAGCATGGAATGTTATTCCATTTGTTTGTATCCTCTTTTATTTCATTGAGCAGTGGTTTGTAGTTCTCCTTGAGGAGGTCCTTCATTGTCTCAGCCCAAAATCTCCTTAAGCTGATTAGCAACTTCAGCAAAGTCTCGGGATACAAAATCAATGTGCAAAAATCACAAGCATTCTTGTACACCAATCACAGACAAACAGAGAGCCAAATCATGAGTGAACTCCCATTCACAATTGCTTCAAAGAGAATAAAATACCTAGGAATCAAATTTCCTATTTCTTTTTGTGCTTAATTAGAAATTCAATCTTTTTGTCTAAATATTTAAATACATTAGCCAAAGTTTTTTTTTTTTTACAATTTCATTTATTTTCTTTTTAATGTCTGAAAGATGTATAGTTATACTCCCTTTTTCATTCCTGATACTGACTTATGCCTTCTTTTCTCTGCTTTACAATTAGTTCCTTTCAAGGATTTAAATGCTTTATTAGTACATTCAAAGAGCAAGACTTGGTTTTGAACTTTTGCTCTTTTTGATTTTTCCTTGTTCTGTATTTATTTTCCACTTTATTAATTTCTGTTCTTTATTATTTTCTTCTACTTTATTTGACATCAATATGTTTTTTCCCCCTAACTTCTGGAGATGGATGTTGAGATTCTTGAGTTTTGGCATTTCCCCTTTTCTCATGCCTTTAATAGAAACATTTTCTTCTATTTATAGTTTTAACTGAATCCCACAAATTTGGATATGTCATAATTTTACTGCCATTCAGCTGCAAATATTTTCTAATTTGCACTGTAAGTTTTTCTTTCACTTTTCTACTATTTAGAAGTATACTGCTTAATGTCTAAATATGTGGGAATTTTCAAGTTATCTTTTTGTTGCTGATTTCTAGCTTACTTCCACTGCAGTCAAGGAACATACTTTACAGAACTTTAATCTTTTAAAAGTTGTTATAACTTGCTTTATGAGTCAGTATATGGTTAATTTTTATGAGCACTTAAAAATAATAGTATATTTTGCAGTGTGGTCTTGGTGTTTTATTACATCAAGTAGGAAAAGTGTGCCAAACATGTCTAAATATTTCCTGTTCCTAAATATTTGTCTACAATTCTTTCCATTGTAGAGGGAGGTATATTAGAATTTCATACCTTTAGGCCAGGCACAGTGGCTTACACCTGTAATCCCAGAACTTTGACAGACTGAGGCAGGCAGATCACTTGAGGTCAGGAGTTCGAGACCAGCCTGGCCAACATGGCAAAACCCATCTCTACTAAAAATATGAAAATTAGCTGCTCATGTTGGCATACACTTGTAATACCAGCTACTTAGGAGGTGAGGCAGGAGGAACACTTGAACCCAGGAGGAAGAAGTTGCAGTGAGCTGAGATTGTGCCACTGCACTCCAGCCTGGACTAAAGAGTGAGACTCCATCTTACCAAAAAGAAAAAAAAAACATACTTAAAAAAAAACATAAAAGTCCTCTGGTGAACTGTGCTATCTCTCCTATGACAACATCGAAAATGAACACAATCCTGTGTCAAAGGGGAAAGGCAGAGCTTCCAGAACTTTCCACATCAATGAACAAGTGAGGAAGAGGAACCTGGAACGACTGACTCAGGTGCCCTAGAGCTGGATTTGCGTATGAATTCAATTGTAACAAAGAAATCCTAATGTGCCTGGCAGCCCTGGGCCCCTTCCCTACCCAGGAACCAAGGGGCAGGGACCAACACCACACTTGCACAGAGCTGCCATGAGCAGCCTGGGCCCAGGAGGGGTGCTTCTCACCCAGCCTGCTTCCAGCCCCAGCCAGCAAAAGCATCAGCCTGCCTCTGCAGACAGTAGTTGCCACTCACACCTAGGCTCTCCTCAGGCCTAACGTGACTCACCTCCCTCTTACATCCCAGAGGGAACCTGATTTCGAGCTTTGTTTTTTTTTTTTTGAGACGGAGTCTCGCTCTGTCGCCCAGGCTGGAGTGCAGTGGCGCGATCTCGGCTCACTGCAAGCTCCGCCTCCCGGGTTCACGCCATTCTCCTGCCTCAGCCTCTCCGAGTAGCTGGGACTACAGGCGCCCGCCACCATGCCCGGCTAATTTTTTGTATTTTTAGTAGAGACGGGGTTTCACCGTGGTCTCGATCTCCTGACCTCCTGATCCGCCCGCCTCGGCCTCCCAAAGTGCTGGGATTACAAGCGTGAGCCACCGCGCCCGGCCTCGAGCTTTGTTTTGACTACACACACACATATAAATATGCACACACATATATTTATTGATATGTACAATTTTATACATATAAACTTATAAATTATAAATATGTAATAGTTGTTTATATAATTACATCTATGTAATAATTGTTTTTATTATTTGTAATAGTAAATAATTATATAAACATTAATTATATAATATCATATAATGTTATGAAAATATAACATTAAATAACTACATAATTATTAAAAATAACATAAAGTTATATACTACATAAATAATTATAGTATTAATCACATCATATACATATGTAAATGCCACATATCTTATGTTATAATTTCAACATATATAAGTATTCATGTTTATGTATAAGTATTAACAGGTTATATATACATTTACATATAAGTATTTTTATTAATTTATATATCAACCTGGAAATTATCTATGTAAGTATATGTAGGATATATATATATATATAAAAAATATACTTTAAAATATATAAATTAAAAAAATATATATTTCTATCAACATATTAATTTATCTATTTTTACGACTCTTTGTAGAAAGCTGACTATAATCCGTGCTGGGATAAAGTCATTCTCTTCCTCCTGCTTTTAAAGGAAGTTAAAGCATTTCCGTGGATTCTGGGCACTGTGCCTCGTGAGCCTAGTGAAATCTGTGCAGCCTCAGAAGGCGCTCACAGAAGTTTGACATTCTCTGCCATTGTGAAGCAAGTGGATATTTTGCCCTTGAGATGAGATCATGAGCTCAGCAGGACAGTGTGTGCAGCCCTGCAGTGACTCAGGAAATGTTTAATGATGATCTTGAATGACATAGACCTCCATGCACTTGTATGTGACTTCCTCTGAGAGGTAGTGTAGCCCCAAATCCAGGGAACTGGACTGAATTCCTATGAGAGTTGTAGTACACATATCACCAACAGAGCAGGAGACGGGGAGCTCTGGGGGAGTTTTGTCCTTCTCTGCAATGCCTGAGCTGAGGACTTTAGGGGAAGCCTAAGTAACATGAGTTTCACAGAAGTCAAGTTTCTCACATTAGAAAAAACCTGCTAGGTAACACATTGTTGCAGGCATAGTACTTTGTGTTTATTTGCACAGTTTGGGGTTAGGACCAATTTGGAAGATTTATTCTTGTATCTCCATAGTGCTATACAGAATCTAATAAAAAATGTGAACTGATGTAAGGAAAAAAAGCACCAGGGTCATTATGTTCACTTGCTGAAAAGGGAAGGATGTTCCTTGGATGGGAACAGACTGTCTTCCAGAGCATCCTCTTGCCAACAGAAGAAAGGAGATGCAAGAATAAGGGCTGTTCCTCTCATAAATGTGAATCCTTCTATCATGAATCACTTCCATTTGATCTAGATTGAAGAAATAATTCCAGGTGATTTTTTTTAAAGGACACATTTTAGTTGCATGATTGAATTTTTTCCCCAAATAGAAAATACTAAAATATTTAGGAAGGCTAGCTTACATGAAAAAAAGTGTAAGGAGTGGGAGACGGAGGCAGAAAATTCCTGATATTCCTCATTTTAGATGGGGTGGATTGTAACTTTTCATTGACCTGAAGAAAAATGCTAACAATAACAGCGAAACCAAAATGAACCTATACAATTCCTGTTATTACCCACCCTTTGTATCAAATTACAAGATGAAATTTTCCATTAAGGGCAGAGGTCTCACAGCACCCTTCCTCATAAACACTTTATATAGCCCCTCAGTGGAAGATGTTGGAACTGGGGATGGAAGTTGGCCTATAATTCCTTTGTTTATCTTTAGCTACAGTGTTGTCAGCCCCCAGGCTAGCTTATGCTAGTTTGTGTTGGTCTATGCTGGAACATAAGTAGCATGTTTCCTTCTCATTTCAGTAGTGTAAAGGGTAGGGGGAAAGGTATCTATGTACAAATACCGTGAAACTAAAATATAAATCCAATGTAATACTGTGTGTGTTTCCTGTTGCCTCTGCAACAAATTAACACAAATTTAGAGGCTTAAAACAACACAAATGTATTCTTTTACACTTCTGGAACTCAGAAGTCCTACAATCAAAGTGTGGACAGAACTGGTTCCTTCCAGGACTCAGGAGTTAGAGCATGGACACCTTGGAGCAGAGAGTGGGGGTGTGATCTGTCAACAACAAACATGGAAAATGGCCTACATTACTCTAATCAGAAGATTGGTTGCTAAAAACTCTTCAGATTACTTATTCAAAGTCACTGAGGGAGACCACACACAAAAATATTGTATCACATAGAACTTTTCTTATGCACTTTTAAGAGAGCTCTTAGTAACAGAGCAGTAGCATCCCCATTGGACAAGCATGAGCATTTTAAAGTTCCCCTTGATCAAAAACCACCTAAATCTAAAGGGCATCAGCATAATGTCCAAAGGTCAGCATGACCATAAACCACAAATGACATCTCTGACCAGAAACATTCCAACCATAAGACAAACCCCTTCCCAACCAGAGACAGGCCAGCCCCAAGATAATCTCCTAACCCCCAGCCCCCGGTTGCAGAGATGTCAGCCCCAAGATTCCAACCCTGCCATAAACTTCTCTCTTACACAGAAACATTCCAAGCTTGTGATAAGCTCTCTCATTCTGAACCCTTAAATACTCTTAATCTATGAGAGAATGCTTCTAACCAAAATCAGCCAGAAGCCCCGTCTGACTGTTAAGCTTCTTTTTGGGTTTCTTTCCCCTTTCTTTAACTCTTACAGTTAGCTTCCCTTTGCTCATGGCATTGGTGAATTATGGTCCCTCATTCAAATTGGGCAAACTTGAGTCTACTCTAAGCTCAAGTGATTCAAATCAAGGAGAAATCAAAAGCTGTGTATAAAGATCATAATATGATGGCAAAAGTATCAAATCAACATGGAACTAACTCTGGATTCTTCCAAATTAAAATTCAAACTTTGCAAGCAGATGGTGCCAGACAATTAGATATTTGCACCAGGAGAGTAAATAAATCTTGATCCTTGCTTCACACCAAACTCCCAGGCTAACTCAAAATGCATCAAATATAAAAAAGCTAAAGCTCTTAAATTCCTATTGGTGAACCTAGGAGAAAAATCTGTTAGAAATCAGATAAAGTGAGGATTTCTATGTCAGGAGACAAAAGGCACAAATATTTTTTTAAACAGATAAAATAGAAATTATTGAAATGAAAAACCTTTGCTGTCTGACAAATACAGGAAAAATTTAGAGGAAATCCATAGTGTGGGGAAATTTTACAAAACATATCTGACAGAAGACATGTATCCAGAATACACAGGTAAGTCTTACACTCAATAATAATAAGGAAAAAAAAACAATTTTATTTATTTATTTTTATTTTAGAGACCAGTTCTTAGCATAGATCATCCCATTCCTGGGCCCTCTCCTAATAATATGCCTGTCATACACACAGTAGAGCACAGTGACACAATCATAGCTCCCTGCAGCCTCAAACTTCTAGGTTCAAGTGATTTTCCTGCTTCAGCCTCCCAAGTAGCTAGGACTACAAGTATATACCACCTAGACAGCTAATTTGTTGTTGTTGTTGTTATGATGGAGTTTCACTCTTGTTGCCCAGGCTGGAGTGCAATGGTGCAATCTCGGCTCACTGCAGCCACCACCACCCATGTTCAAATGATTCTCCTGCCTCAGCCTCCCAAGTAGCTAGGATTACAGGTGTGCACCGCCTGGCTAATTTTTTTTTTGTTGTTGTATTTTTGGTAGAAATGGGGTTTCACCATGTTGGCCAGACTGGTCTCGAACCCCTAACCTCAGATCATTCACTCTCCTTGGCCTCCCAAAGTGCTGGGATTACAGGTGTGAGCCACTGCACCCAGCCTAATTTTTTTTATTTTTTATTGAGATTGGGTCTGACTATGTTGGCCTGGCTGGTCGGGAACTCCTGGGCTTAAGTATTCCATCCCAACTTTTTCAAATGATACAGGATTGGAACAATCACCTCAAAAGAGAAGATATAAATAACCAATACACTTACAAAAAGATGCTCAAAACTATTAGTTATTAGGAAAATCCAAATTAAAATGCCTTTAATAGAATTGATAAAGTTAAAAAGAGGGACAATAACAAGTATTGATGAAAATGCAGAGCAAGCGAAACTTACATATACTCCTGGAGGGAATGCAAAATGGTCCTTATAAAGTTAAACACACACTAACCATATAACCAAACAATTCTACTCCCAAGGGATAGAAAGGAAAAAATGACTGACACATGCAACTCAAATGCATTATGCTAAGTGAAAGAAGCCAGACAGAAAAGCCCCATGCTGTATACTTTGACTTATATAGCATTTTAGAAAACACAAAAAACAGACATGTTCTACACTCAGTTCAATGGTCTGCTCTGGCCATCTTTAAATTCCTAATTTTTGAAAAGGGGGGCTCCATGCTTTCGTTTTTGCTCTAGACCCTGCAAGTCATGTAGCTGCTTCTACATGGCTGGGCTATACGGTGTTTTTTAAAATATGCAAGAATTTGAAAGTGTCATTTGTTCCTACACTTACCTGTTCCCAACAGGTCTCACATTCCTTTTCTTTATTACTATTACCAGAGCTTCCTCACACATCAACATTACTGCCTGACTCCAGAAAACACTCAGGTTTCCAAAAGTTGCAAAAGGATGTGGTCACCTGCTTGTGGAAACTGCAAAAGGAAAAGCATCCTTGTCACCTCATCTCAGAAACTGGGTGGGGGTGGAAAAGACCATTTCATACATAAAAACTAACCAAGTTTACACTCATTCCCCTCACCCCGCACTTTAGTCTATGGGTTGAATTATAGCCACGTGCTGTCAAGGCCCCCCTGAGATGTTCAAAGCTTAGCCTTTTGTCTCACTAGATGATTGCAAGTGTTCTAAGGACCAAGGGAAATTTTTGCTTTCTGTCTCTATGTTGTCTTTGCCCCCACCCAGGAAGGTCGTGGGATGATGCACTAGAGGGAAAATGACATCCATCCAGGAGAATGTTAAAAATGTCCAAATGTTGCTGGTTTCTAAAAATCTGCCTCATGGCCAGGATGACTTCTTTCTACCCAGTCAAGTTTCCAGCTCCCTTTTCTAAAAGTAGCCTATGGAGCCCTGTACCTATAGAATTCCTGCAATCCATATCTCTAGAGTCCTTGCAATCAGTAGGGCAATCAGCATGGACTTGCAGAATAAAAAGTGTTGTAGAGATGCCAAAGTTGACATATATAAGGATGTGTGTTTTCATACATGCACATACATGAGAGAGAGAGAAAGAGACAGTGTGTGTGTGTGTGTGCGTGTGTGTTTGTGTTTGTGTTTGTGTGTGTGGTCAGCCATCTAAACTCATTAAAATGAAGGAAAAAGGCAGCCTCTTTTTCTAACTGACCCTGACTAACTAGATTTATTTAACTGGACTAACTGACTGTCTAACTGACCCTGATTTCACAAAGCATTTTCTTCAACAAACATTAATTTAAAGCCTGCTCTACAACTCGCCACAAATGAATTTTCCTCAAAATTACTATTTTCAGTAAGTAAGCCTTGTGTTCCAATTACTATGGTACATGACAAATTATCCCAAATTTGTTCACAAATCTGCAACTTGAACAGGGCTTGTCAGAGATGGGTCACTTCAGTTCCTCCTTGTCTTAGCTGAGGAAGCTTGAAGGCCAAGGCTGGAATCATCTGAAGACTCACATGTTCAGATGTTGACGTCTGCTGTCTGTTGGCTGAGGTCTTTGCTAGGGCTGTTGGTTGAACCAACTTCTTTGTGTGGTATGGGCTTCCTCACAACATAGTGGCTGCGTCTCAAGAGCCAATGTTCAGGGAAGAAGTAGAAAGCACGTTGAATTTCATTACCTACCTTAGGAAGTCACATAACATTACTTCCACCACACTTTACTTTTTCTGGTGGTAATAAAGCTACCATAAACCAGGTTTAAGGATATAAGAAATAAACTCCATCTCCTGAAAAAAAAAAATTGCAAGGTTCTAAAAGAGGCATGTTGGACCAGGAACCTTACAATAATTTAAGTTCTCCATCCTGGCAACTCACAGGGCAGTTGTCTTTAACACATTCTATTGCATTTCTAAGACACAAATGCTTACAGACAACTGTGGAGCCTTCAAAAGAGATATAACCACCATGCAAAGCTCCTTCAGCACCCACAGATCATGAGATTAAAATAGCCTACTGAGAAACAAAATATTAGCTATTATTTCTTTATCTACTCACAGCATTAGTACAAGGCAACTCATTCTCAAATTCACTACAAAATGTAGCCTAAGAACAAATATTATTATGTCAGAAGAAGTGTTCACCCTCATCACACAAAAGAATTTAAATGGGAAGTTGGAGGATGTTTCCAAATCAGTATTTCCTTCCTAGCATGCTGGCTTTGAAACAGTAACAATTTTCCATTGCTTATGTGCTAAGTATTGTTATGTGCCAAATAATAACAGTTACCTTGAGGGTAGTGACTTAAAAAAAGCATGAGAAAATGTTCCAGGGCACCAGATGTTTCAAATTATACACTGAATGATGTTTACAAATGTAAGCCCCTGGGGAAAAAAGTCATAACTACATTTTGAAATAAGCAGTGTTTCAGAAAATACAAATAGCCCAAAATAGGATAATTAATTATTGAAGGTAACCATACTTATATATGCATCATTAGTAACAGAAATTAATTATTCTCAAGGCAATTGTCTCCCCTTGTAAATTAGAACACTTCTCCGATGATCAGTGGAAAATGCCTGTAGGCTTGGTGGCTCATACCTGTAATGCCAACACTTTAGAAGGCTGAGGCGGGCAAATCACTTGAGGTCAGAAGTTTGAGACCAGCCTGGCCAACATGGCAAAACACTGTCTATACTAAAAATACAAAAAATTAGCCAGGTGTGGCAGTGCCTGCCTGTAGCTCCAGCTACTTGGGAGGCTGAGGCAGGAGAATCATTTCAACCCAGGAGGTGAAGGCTGTAGTGAGCTGAGATCATGCCACTGCACTCCAGCCTGGGTGACAGAGTGAGAATGTGTCTCACAAATGAATAAAAATTTAAGAATTAAGGAAGCATCATCTCTGCCTCATGGAACACATATTTCAGTAGGATTATATTGATTCCATTCAAAGTTATTTGTAGAAATAGAGATTAAATGTGCATATATTTATTTCAAATCAATTGGCTGTGACTTGATTGGCAGAATTTTCTTCTAAGATGGGTATAATGTAAAGACCCAGGGAACACTGGAATTCATTCTAGTTTTTAAAAAATCTTATAAAATATCTATTTGTGGCCAGGCATGGTGGCTCACACCTATATTCCACAGCACTCTGGGAGGCCAAGGTGGGTGGATCACTTGACTCCAGGAGTTCAAGAACAGCCTGGCCAACATGGTGAAACCCCATCTCTACTAAAAATACAAAAATTAGCTGGGTATGGTGGCAGGCGCCTGTAATCACAGCTACTTAGGAGGCTGAGGCAGGAGAATTGCTTGAACCCTGGAGATAGAGGTTGCACTGAGCCATGATAGTACCACTCACTGTACTCCAGAATGGGTGACAGAGTGAGACTCTGTCTCAAAACATAAAATAAAACGTCTCTTTTTAACAAGATACAATCTCTTGCAAAGCAAGAAAGCTGTAGTACCTGCTAGCTGTCCTATATCAATCTTGTTGCAAGATAACAGAAGAAGATTAAGCCTTCGGATCCAAGACTTATCCACTAGGGCTGTAACAGGTCAAATGAATGTAGATAAGACAATACAAAACAAATAAAACCACAAGAAGAATTGTATGTACTGTGCTAGTCTGATCTTCTGAGGTTCAAAAACATAATATCAATCAATGGTGATAAAAATCATAATAAATCGTAACTAATAGTTACCTCGAGGGTATTGACTGAGAAAAACCATGAGAAAATGTTCCTGGGCACCAGATGTTTCAAATTATCCACTGAATGATGTTTATAAATGTAAGCACCTGGAAGAAAAGCCATCGAGCTGTATAGTAAGGATGTGTGTGCACAGCAGGCTTTGGTGTCTCAGCACTGTGGGAGGCTGTGGAAGGAAAGCTTGAGCCCAGGAGTTCAAGACCAGCCTTGGCAACATGTGAGAGCTCACTGATACAATTTATTTTATTCATTTATTTATTTATTTTTGCCAAGTGTGGTGGCTTACGTCTGTAATCCCAGCATTTTGGGAGACCAAGACGAGTGGATCACTTGAGATCAGGAGTTCGAGACCAGCCTAGCCAATATGGTGAAACCCCGTCTCTACTGAAAGTACAAAAAAAATCTAGGCATGATGGTGGGCACCTGTAATCCCAGCTACTCGGGAGGCTAAGCCATGAGAATCACTTGAATCCAGGAGGTGGAAGTAGCAGTGAGCACAGATCGTACTACTGTGCTCCAGCCTGGGTGACCGAGTGAAACTCCATTTCAAAAAAAAATGTTTTTGATTTTAATTAGCTGGACATGGTGGCACATACCTTTGGTTCCAGTTACTTGAGACACTGAGGTGGAGCCAAAAAGCTCAAGGTTGCAATAAGCCATGATCGTTCCACTGCACTCCAGGCTAGAAGACAGAATAAGACCCTATCTCTAAAAAATAATAATAATTAAAAATAGACATATTTGTTTATATGCAAGTTGCACCTCAGTGGGAAAAAAATAAAGAACACGGAATGGAAAGCATCTCTAGGAACTGAAATTTCCAGGCCATACTGTTCAGTGGAAAAAAAAAAAAAGTGCAAAGTAATAGCTATAATTTGCTATCCTTCATATGAGAATGAAGGGGATATAAGAAAATAGTCATGTATTTGTTCTTTTGTGCAAAATAAACAGGAGAGATGAATCAGAAGTGACTGTAGCTGGTTACCTAGAGTGGGTTGGTGGGAAAGAAGAAAGAACGGGAGGATAGAGGTGGGGGATTAGAGATGGAGGGTTGGTGCTGGGCACGATGGCTCATGCCTGTAATCCCAGCACTTTGGGAGGCCAAGGTGGGAGGATAACGAGGTCAGGAGATCGAGACCATCTTGGCTAACACAGTGAAACCCCATCTCTACTAAAAATACAAAAAATTAGCCAGGCGCAGTGGTGGGTGCCTGTAGTCCCAGCTACTTGGGAGGCTGAGGCAGGAGAATGGAGTGAACCCAGAGGCGGAGCTTGCACTGAGTGAGATAGCGCCACTGCAGTCCAGCCTGGGCAAAAGAGCGAGACTCTGTCTCAAAAAAAAAAAAAAAAAAAAAAGAGATGGAGGGTTGGCAAGCAGGACTCCCTGTGTAAACCTTTTGTATGAGGTTGACTTTCAGAACTATGTTAACAATTTCACTTACCAAAAAAGTAATAACTAATTAAAATGAACTAGGACAGTGGTGGTGGCACTGGGGCAGGGACTCAAAGTGGAATCTGAAGAGTAACAAATAAGCCCAACTCAAATGCAAATGAATAACAAAGCTATGCTAAAAGAAGAAAATAACTGAAATGAGAAACTTAGAAAAACAATATTTTGACTACATACTAGAAGGCTTAAAATGAAAAAAAGCACACATATAATGAATTATTGTCAATACGTGTTCTATATAAGTGGTATGTGAGTTAGTAATTCTGAAACTATAAATATGTATACACATATGTAGGATTGAGTGAATTAGTAAATATGTTGTGGATATTGAGGGACAGATGTTTCACTGTTGAAGAATTACATATACAGGAGAAGGCTATAATGAACATTGTGGTATTGGACTGGAATCAATAATAGTAAAAACTTATGGTCATTAATATATAAACAGACAGGTAGATAAATATAGGTATAGATGGGTATATGTATATTTGTGTTTATTCATAGATATACTGGGAAATAGCCATATTCTTTGAGAGGACTAGGAAGAATTGACAGCACAGTAATAATAAACACACTAAGCTCTCAGATCTTGGTTTCTAAATTCCTTCTTCAATAGAAGGAATCAGGGCTCCTTGGAGACTGCTTATTCCCAGACTTTGGCAAGAGAAATACAAATTGTTTCAATAATATCATATGGTTCCTTAAATTAAGGGGATGTTTAGAAACTGATGGAGTCATGTGAAAAGAAATTGGTAGCCCAGTTAAAGGATGTCCCAGTGTAGAAATCTGGGAACAATTGGAGCAATAGCAGCAACAGCAAAAAAAATACTGATACTAATGTAAAATACTAAAAAATACTGATACTAATACTAATTCTATAACCCACAGAATAAAATTATTATTCATGAATTCATCCATAATAAATCTAAGGAGGAAAAGGCATATCTCTTTCTTATCACAGAATTCCCATTATTCAATGTAAAAAGAAGGAAAGAAATATAATACTACTTGTTGAATGTACCATACTAATAATTGTTCCAGAAGGAATCCTCAATGACTGCTGATGAAAAAAAAAAAATCTTGTTTTAAAACTGGATATTTGCATACTGTTAGAGTATCTCCCCCCAAGGTATATTTTTATTTGAAAGGAAAAAAATAGTAATTTTACTATTTTCAGTGGAGAATCCTGGCAGATATGACGTTAGCCAAATAATCAAGGTTAATATCGTCAGTAATATCATATATAACACTGATACAATCCATTGAGAATGACACAGTATCAGTTCCTTGGTATTCATACCAAAAACATATTAATAATTTTAATAAATTTAATAATGAGGAAACACCAGGAAAGCCCAAATTGGAAGGGCATTCTACTGAAAAACTTGTTAGCGCTCTTTGTAAATATCAAGAACACAAAGGACAAAGAAAGGTTCAGATGGAGGGGACTAGAGAGACAACACCTAAATGCAATGTAAAGTCTTGCATGCACTCCTGGACCAGAAAAAGGACATTAGCGCAAAAACTGAACAAAAATCTGAAGAAAATCTGCAGGCTAAGTAATAGTATTGTACGCATGTTAATTTCTTGGTTCTTATCACTGTACTATAGCTATGTAAGATACTAACATTTTTGAAAGCTGGGTTAAGGGTATATGTACTATATAAAGGGAATGCTTTGTACTAGTTTGGCAACATTTTTATGAGTCTCAAATTCTTTCAAAATGAGAAGTAAAACTTTTTTTTGTTTCATGCACATGGTTAACAGTTTTTGGAGAGGTAGGTAGCGTATCTGAAAAGCACCCCTCCAAGTCAAATTCTGATATTTATCAAGCCACATGACTTCAAGGTACTTAGCTATACCTTTTATCCCTGATTTAATTCTCTATCTGTGCAATACTTGTCACAGTCCCCATTTTATAGATGAGAAAGGTAAGGTAGTGTATATAAAGTGGACATCACTGGGTATGTGATGCTTTTATTATTAGAATAAGGGATCAGGAAATGTCCTAATGCAAGTGAAATCATGCATTTCAATTATTTTTTACCAAGAACTTCCTCACACTATGAAGGATCAAAGGAAGAAGCCAGGGACACAGTGAGTGGGAAAGTAAAGAAAGAAAGAAGATGGAAGGAGAAGGGAGGGAGGTTCAAGAGGGAAGGAGGAGTAAAACAAGAAAGGCTGCCTCTTAATTATGATAAATGTGATCTTCAGTATCATTGACATTAGGCCTTCAAACAAAAACATAATGTAGGGATTACGTCTTTTTATTGATTCCTTTCTATACCAGGGTTCTCAAAAAGTATATCTTCACACTCATACAGTTAACAGAATAATTACAAACGTAAAATTTGAATTCACTGTGTAATTAGTCACTGTTTCCTTATTACTAATCAGTCACAACAACTGATCATAATTATGACAAATCCATTTCCCTCTGGAAAAAAACTCCAATTTTAATCTCTTTTCTAACAGTATTTATGGAATTATCCTGCCCAAGTTACTGCTTTCTACCTGAAACCTAATTAGATAAGTAGGTAAGTAGGTGGGTAGATAGATTAGATGGAGATAGATAGATAGATAGATGATAGATAGATAGATAGATAGATAGATAGATAGATAGATAGATATAGATAGATATCCAGACAGACAGATATTAATAGATAGGTGGGTAGAGATAGATAGATAGATTATAGATAGATAGATAGATAGATAGATAGATAGATAGATAGATAGATAGAATAGATGGATAGATGGATGTCATGGATGATGGATGGATATTAACAGGTAGATAGAGAGAGATATATAGATAAAATTTACAGATAGATGGACGGATGTGGATGGATGGATGATGGCTATTAATAGGTAGGTAGGTAGAGATAGATACATACATCAATATATAGATAGATACATAGATAAAATGTATAGGTGGATGGATGTGGATGGATGGATATTAATAGGTAGGTAGAGATTGACACATACATTGATATATAGATAGATACAATAAAATGTATAGGTGGATGGATGTGGGTGGATGGATATTAATAGATAGGTAGGTATAGATAGATGATAGATAGATAGATAGATAGATAGATAGATAGATAGATAGATAGATAACAAATAGATGATGATAGATAGATAGGATAGATAGAAGACAGATAGATAAAATGGATGATTGGGTGGGTTGGAGGATGGATGGACAGATGGATGGATGGTTGGATGGACAGCTAAAATAGATGGCTAGATAGAGAGATAGAGAGAGAGAGGGATGGATTATCACTGGATGTATATATGCCTGTCATCATTGGAAGAATCAAAGAAAATTATTGGGTGGAGTGATACCTTACTAATATAAATATGATATACTGCCAAAATAAAAATTGCCATACTTAGAAATATATCTATACATTCGTTTATTTAACTACATAGTATATATAAAAAAAATTTGAGATGGGGTCATGCTCTATTGTCCAGGCTGGAGTGCACTGGTGATTATACCTCAGTGCAGCATTAAACTCCTGGGCTGAAACTATCTTCCTGCCTCAACCTCCCAAGTAACTGGGACTAAAGCATGCACCACCATGCCCAGCTAAATTTTATATCTTTTTTAGAGATGAGGTTTTGCTATATTGCCCAGATTAGTCTTGACCTGCTGACCTCAATCAATTCTCCTGCATCAAAGTGCTAGGATTACACATAACATATATTTATTTAAACAGTCAATATGTACCAGGTTCTAGGTGCTTTGTTGAGAGCAAGGAAGTAAACAAGCTCCTGATCACATCAAGAATACTTTCTAACAGAGAACATAGATATATAAATAAGTCTATCATGGCAAGTCCAGACAGATGACATAAAGTTAAATAAAGTGTGGTAAAAGGAGAGAGATTGCAGAGAAGAGCTAAACAAGTGAGAGAGCTTAGGAAAATCCTCTGTGGAGAATAAAAAACTGTATGACTATCTTGGTGGAAATAGTGACAAGACAAGAAACTGCAAGTGCAGAGGTTTGGAGACTGGACTAAATGTGGCAGCCTCAGAGCAGAGAGAAAGGCAGAATGCCTTCTCAGAGGGAGATAAGGATGGGAAGCATATGAGTGGTAGACAGCAGCCATATAATTTGGGATCTTATAGGCCATGAGACCCCATATATCTCACCATTTGATATATACATCATTGCAAGATGCTGAAAAAATGCTTGCATAGAATTACACAGGAACTTGAAAAAATCCATAGAAAGCCAACCTCCTGTTTTATCTCTGGAGTTGATGGGTTCCTGAAACCCAGGGCAGCCTGGAAACAGGAGTTGCACAGAGCTGGAAACCTTGGTGGAGAGAAAAGCTTTCAGTGGAGCAAGACTCACTGTGTTTTTGTTGCTTTTCACATTTGACTTTCTTTTGTTACTTTCAGACCATCCATCTGTGTTTGTGTAAAAGGGTCAAGGCCACATAGCATGCAGAAATGTAGCTTTCTCTGCTTATTTTTGGCCCAGGCCTTTTAAAGTACAGATGCCTGAAGATCTCAATTCTTACCTGGAGTGGAGCCAAGCCTTGCCTCCCAGAGCATCCAAGTCTTATTTATAGCTATTTTGGAGCCAAGAACATTTACCTGAATCTGTTCAAAACTAGAATTTAAGATGCTGGTGAATTATATTTTTGCAAAATCTGCAGTCTAAGGAATTGACAGGCTCGACATTTATGTCAAATATGAAGAACGATTTACGAATCCTTGTTGCAGAAAGCTGATGTCTGCAAGCCAAAAATAGTAGCATAAATAATAATAACAGGCCGGGCACGGTGGCTCACGCTTGTAATCCCAGCACTTTGGGAGGCCGAGGCGGGCGGATCATGAGGTCAGGAGATCGAGACCACGGTGAAACCCCGTCTCTACTAAAAATACAAAAAAAAAAAAAATTAGCCGGGCATGGTGGCGGGCGCCTGTAGTCCCAGCTACTCGGAGAGGCTGAGGCAGGAGAATGGCGTGAACCCGGGAGGCAGAGCTTGCAGTGAGCCGAGATTGCGCCACTGCACTCCAGCCTGGGCGACAGAGCGAGACTCCGTCTCAAAAAAAAAAAAAAAAAAGAATAATAACAAAACAAAGCTGGCACAAAACCTTGTTTCCTCTTGAAGAAGGCCAATTTTTAGTTTGATGGCTGTAGCTCTTGGAACCCAAAAGAAAAATAAATTTTTCCCACAAGTCTGTGCCACTCTTCTCTTTCTCATGTTAACTTTATCTCACATCTCAAATACATACAGTCATTTTTTTCTCATTGAAACTGAAAGGTGTTTGTGCTAAAAACAAGTTATCTGTATTTAATTTCATAAATGGTTTCTTCCTGGTGACTGCTATTTTTCAAGAGTGTTGCTTTAACTGAAGTTATGATGAATTATAAATATTCTCTTGCGAAATTATTTTTAGACACAAATATAGAGTCTTTATGACATGAAAACTAATTGCCCATTAGCTTTGTTCACATACATAATAAAATATTTCCATGAAGAAAAGATAATGATAAACAAATTTCTTTGCTTCATGCTGGTTGAGAGCCCAAAATTCCAAATACCCAATCAAGGACCATGCAAAATGAAAAACTCATCAAATGCAAGAGCCACACAAATCAGCAGTGTTTTTAAATATTAGACTGCAAATATAAATCCACTTGATATTTAATTGAACTGCATCCCACCTACCCACCCCCACCCTCACCCTCATCATTTTCTAAACACTTCCTTAACTTTAGATGCCATATAATATTGCTGGAGCATCTTGTATTTCCCTAGCCTCAGTCCAGGAATAAGCAGTCTCCAAGGAGCCCTGGTTCCTTCTGTTAGATAAGGTATTTAGAAACCAAGATCATTGCTACTGTGGTGTCAATACTTCTTTCAACTGATGACATTCATCTTTACCCCCATGGTGAACAGAACTTTCTAACAAGTGCCTCTCACTCCTTTATGTACGCAACATCCTGCTAGATTATTTTACTCCTTGTCTTCTTGCCTGAGAAACATAGAGGAGGGGGCACTAATAGGGTGTGCAAGAGGCAGGTGTCAGCTTCCTTCAACAAATTAGCCACTCGTCAGTCAGCTACTACTCTGCTCATAGAGCCACCTCTCACTCAGCCATCTTTTAGCTGCTTTAAAAGTCCTTTCTCTAGATTTGAAATAAAAACATTGTTAGCATCTTCTAATAATTTCATAGTTTTAGCTCTTACATTTAGGTCTTTGATTCATTTTGAGTTAATTATTATTTTATATGGCTTCCTGGAGAACTCATTATTGATAGACAAGAGGTCCCTGTGTACCCTGTGTCAATTGAAAAAAGCTGAGGAAAGACCCAATGGATGACAACAAATAAAGCCAAGAATAAACAAAGAAAATTACTTTTGGGGAGGAATGAATCCTTCATGCATGCCTTTCTTTCCTCAGAAAATTATGTTTTATACCTTCTAGACCAAACACTGTGAAACTAATATAATTGATTTTTTTTTCTCTTGGCAGACTTGAACAATGAATTTGGGTCTAAACTATCTTTCTAGCAAAATGCACACAATAAAATGAGAAGGGAAAAAGACTGTGAGATAAGATACACAGTAAGCATGAAACAAAAAAAGTGATAAATTGGACTTTTACATAATAATACATATCTTCTAAAAGGACACTGTTAAGAATATGAATATGCCGACTTGTGTATCTGAAAAATACTTGTATCTAGACTAACATGTATGTGTATTATAATAAGAAAATTCAATGTTTCAATTGGCAAAAGAATTAAAGACATTTCACAAAAGATGGCATAGTGTCTAAGAAGCTCAAGAAATAATACTCGACATCACTAGTCATCAAAACAATGTGAATTAAAACCAAAATAATATACCACTACATACCTAGGAGAATGGCTAACATCAAAAACTGACAAAACCAATGAGGATGTAAAGCAACTGAAACCCTTGTACATTGCTGGGGGAAATGACAAAATGATACAATCATTGTTAGTTTCTTATAATGTTACATGCACTTATATGACCCCAAAAATTAACTTGTGGATGTTAATGCATGAGAAATAAAAACAAGTCCTTACCACATTTACGAGTTCATAGCGTTTTTTTGTTTTGTTTTGTTTTGTTTTGTTTTACATAACGACACCAAATTGTAAAAAAAAAAAAAAAAAAATCAAGAAGTATATGGGTAAATAAACTGTGGCATGTCTGTGTAATTTAATACTACCCAGCAATAAAAAGAAATAAACTTCTTATGCATGCAAAACTTTGATGAATCACAAAAGCATTATGCTGAGCAAAAGACTCCAGAAACAAAAAAGTACATACTTTAAATTTTCATGTATATGAAATTCTACAAAAGAAATATTTAATCTAGCGTCATAAAGAAGGTCTGGGTTATATCAAACCAGAGGTGTGGAAGGGATTAATTGCTAAAAGCTAACTAACTTTTAAGGGTGCAGGAAATGTTTTATATCTTGACTTTATGGTTGTTATATACCATAAGAAGTATGGTGCACCTATTTTTTCAAAACTCCTTAGGCCTGGTGCAGTGGCTCACATCTGTAATCCTAGAACTCTGGGAGGCCAAGGCAGGAGAATCGCTGGAGGCTAGGAGTTCAAGACCAGCCTGAGCAAGGTAGCAAGATGATGTCTCTACAAAAAAAAAGTAAAAAACCAGGTCTGGTAGTGCACACCTGTGGTCCTACCTACTCAGGAGGCTGAGGTAGGAGGATTGCTTGAACCCAGAAGATCAAGGCTGCAGTGAGCCATGGTAGCACCACTGCACTCCAGCCTGGGCAACAGAAGGAGAACCTATCTCAACAACAACAACAACAACAACAAAATAATAAAGTACATTTAAATGTGTGTACATTTTATTGTATTTATAGTAAACATCAATAAAATTAATTTTTAAAAACTTATAGTAAAAGTCCAATACTTTTTCAAATAATAGAAAAAATATAAAGTTCAACAAATAATTCTTAAAACCTGGAATAACCCTAATATCAAACATAAAGATAGGACAAATACACACACACACACACACACACACACACACACACACACACACCAGATAAATGAGATATAAGTCATTCCAACCCATACAATAATCTAATGGCGAAATTCCCAAATCACAAAAATACAGAGCATAAGAACAAAAAATTTAATTTATACTATTTTAAATATAAGTTAAAATAGAAATATAATTTATTAAAATAACAGAATGCTTTTTTATTTTATGCCAATTGGAATCATCATACTAATGATAAAACACTAGTGCATATTTCCATTAAAATTACGAAAGTATAAAAAGTGTCTGCTATCATACTATGTATTATTTTTTAATATTCTAACTTAGCATAAAGATTTGAAAAGTAGGAAGCTAAAAATCATGATAAAATGTTGCAGGTGCTGACAGACAAAATAGCCAGTATAGAGGATAATGTAACTGACTGGCTAGAGCTGAAAAACACACTACAAGAATTTCATAATGCAATCACAGGTATTAATAGCAGAATAGACCAAACAGAGGAAAGAATCTCAGGGTTAGAAGACTGCCTTTCTGAAATAAGACAGACAGACAAGAGTAGAGAGAAAAAATGAAAAGGAAGAACAAAACCTCAGAGAAATATGGGATTATGTAAAGATACCAAATAAATCTATGACTCACTGGTGTACCTGAAAAAGAAGAGGAGAATAGAACAAAATTGGAAAACATATTTCAGGATATCATCCAGAAAAATCTCCCCAACCTACTAGAGAGGCCAACATTCAAATTCAGGAAATGCAAAGAACCCCAGTAAGATACTTCACAAGAAGATCATCCCCAAGACACATAATCACCAGATTCTCCAAGGTTGAAATGAAAGAAAAATGTTAAAGGCAGCCAGAGAGAAAAACCAGGTCACCTACAAAGGGGAGCCATCAGACTAACAGAGGACCTTTCAGCTGAAACCCTACAAGCCAGAACAGATTGGGAGCCAATGTTCAAGATTCTTAAAGAAAATAAATTCCAGTCTAGAATTTCATATCTGGGCAAACTAAGCTTCATAAGCAAAAGAGATATAAGATCTTTTTCAGACAAGCAAAGGCTGAGGGAATTTGTTACCACCAGACCTGCCTTACAAGAGCTCTGGAAGAAAGCACTAGATATGGAAAGGAAAGATCATTACCAGCCATTACAAAAATATACTGAAGTACATGACCAGTGACACTATAAAGCAACCACATAAGCAAGTGTGCAAAATAACCAGCCAACATCATGATGACAGGATCAAATCCACATATATCAATACTAACCTTAAATGTCAATGGGCTAAATGCCCCAATTAAAAGACACAGAGTGGCAAACTGGATAAAGTGCCAAGACCCATTTGTATGCTGTCTTCAAAAGACCCATCTCACATGCAGTGACAAACATGGGCTCAAAATAAAGGGATGGAGAAGAATCTACCAAGCAAATATAAAACAGAAAGAAAATAGGGGTTTGCAATCCTAGTTTCTGACAAAACAGATTATAAACCAAAAAAGATTAAAAAAGACAAAGATATTACATAATGGTAAAGGGTTCTATTCAACAAGAAAATCTAACCATCCTAAATATATATGTACCCAACACAGGAGCACCCAGATTTGTAAAGCATGCTCTTTCTCAGAGACCTTCAAAGAGACTTCGAATCCCACACAATAATAATGGGAGACTTCAACAACCCACTGACAATATGAGATATATTATTGAGACAGAAAATTAATAAAGATATTCAGGACCAGAACTCAGCACTGGGTCAAATGGACCTGATAGATATCTCCACATAAAACAACAGAATATACAGTTTTTTCAAGGCCACATGGCAAATACTCTAAAATCAGACACATAATTGAAAGTAAAACACTCCTCAGCAAAGCAAAAGAAATGAAATCATAACAAAAAGTCTCTCGTACCACAGTGTAATCAAATTAGAAATTAAGACCAAGAAATTCACTCGAAATGATACAATTACATGAAATAGAATAACCTACTCCTAAGTGAATCCTGGGTAAAATTAAGGTTTCAAGAAATTATTTGAAACTAATGAGAACAAAGATGCAACATACCAGAATCTTTGGGACACAGCTAAGACAGTGATAAGAGAGAAATTGATAGCACTAAATGACCACATCAAAAAGTTAGAAAGATCTCAAGTTAACAATCTAACATCACAACTAAAAGAACTACGGAACCAAGAACAAACAAATTACAAACTAGAAGAAGACAACAAATAACCAAAATCAGAGCTGAACTGAAAGAGACTGAGAAATGAAAAACTATTCAAGTGATCAATGAATCTAGGAGGTGGTTTTCTGGAAAAAAAAATACAATAAATAGACTGCTAGCTAGATTAATAAAGAAGAAAAGAAAAGAAGAGTCAAATAAACAGAATCAGTAACAACAAGGGTGATATTACTACTTAACCCACAGAAACACAATCGTCAGAGAATATTATGGACACATCTATGCATATCAACCAGAAAATCTAGAAGAAATTGATAAATTCCTGGACAAATACATTCTCCCAAGACAGACTCCAGGAAGAATTGGAATCCCTGAACATACCAATGATGAGCTCTGAAATTTAGGAAGTAATAAATAGCCTACCAACCAAAAAAAAAAAAAAAAAAAGCCTGGGAAAAGTCTGGGACCGGAGGTATTCACAGCTGAATTCTACTAGATGTACAAAGAAGAGCTGGTACTATTCCTACTGAAACTAGTCCAGAAAAAATGAGGAGGAGGGACTCCTCCCTAAATCATTCTATGAGGCCATCATCATCCTGATACCAAAATCTGGCAGAGATTTAACAACACCACAAAAAACTTCAGGCCAATATCCTTGATGAGTATCAATGCAAAAATCCTCAACAAAATACTGGCAAACCGAATCCAGTAGCACATCAAAAAGCTTATCCACCATGATCAAGTAGGCTTTATCCCTGAGATGCAAGGTTGGTTCAACATACACAAATCAATAAATGTGATTCATCACATAAACAGAACTAAAGACAAAAACCATGCGATTATCTTAATAGATGCAGAAAAGGCCTTCAATAAAATTCAACATCGCTTCATGCTAAAAACTCTCAATAAACTATGTATTGAAGGAACATGCCTCAAGATAATAAGAGCCATATATGACAAACCCACAGCCAACATCATACTAAGTGGGTAAAAGCTGAAAGCATTGCCCTTCAAAACCAGCCAAGACAAGGATACCCTCTCTCACCACTCCTATTCAACATAGTATTGGTCCTGACCAGGGCAATCAGGCAAGATTTGAAAGAAATAAAAGGCATCCAAATAGGGAGAGAGGAAGACAAACTACCACTGTTTGCAGACAACATGATCCTATCTCTAGAAAACCCTATAGTCTCTGCCCAAATGCCTCTTAAATTGATAAAGAAGAACTTCAGCAAAGTCTTAGGATACAAAATCAATAGGCAAAAATCACTAGTATTCCTATACGCCAACAAAGTCAAGCCTAGAGCCAAATCAGGAATTAACTCTCATTCACAATTGCCACAAAAAGAATAAAATACCTAGGAATACATCTAACGAGGGTAGTGAAAGAGCTCTACTAGGAGAACAACAAAACACTGCTCAGATAAATCAGAGATGACACACAAAAAAAATCGAAAAACATACCATGCTCATGGATAGAAAGAATCAGTATCATTAAAATGACCATACTGCCCAAAGCAATTTATAGATTCAATGCTATTCCTATTAAACTACCATTGAGATTATTCACAGAATGAGAAAAAAAAACTATTTTAAAATTCACATGGAACCAAAAAAGGGCCCAAATAGCCAGGGCAATCCTAAGCACAAAGAACAAAGCTAGAGGCATCACACTACCTGACTTCAAACTATACTACAGGGCTACAGTAACCAAAACAGCATGATCCTAGTACAAAAACAGACACACAAACCAGTGAAACAGAGTAGAGAACCCAGACATAATGCTGCACACCTACAACTATCTGATCTTCAACAAACCTGCCAAAAACAATGGGAAAGGATTCCCTATTGAATAAGTGGTGCTGGGATAACTGACTAGCCATATGAAGAAGATGGAAACTGGACTCCTTCCTTACATCATATACAAAAATTAACTGAAGAGGGATTAAAAACATAAAATGTAAAACCCAACACTACAAAAACCCTGAAAGACAACTTAGGCAATACCATTCAGAACATAGGCACAGGCTAAGATTTCACGACAAAGACACCAAAGGCAATTGCAACTAAAACAAAAATTAACAAGTGGGATCTAATTAAGCTAAAGAGTTTCTGCACAGCAAAAGTAACTATCAACAGACTAAACAACCTACAGAATGGGAGAAAATTTTAGCAAACTATGCATCCGACAAAGGTCTAATATCCAGAATCTATAAATCTATAAGGAAGTTAAACAAATTTACAAGAATGAAAACTAACAACTCCATTAAAAAGTGGGCAAATGACATGAGCACTTTTCAAAAGAAGACATACATGTGGCTAACAATTACATGAAAAAAAAACTCAACATCACTGATGAGTAGATAAATGCCAATCAAAACCAAATTGAGATATCACCTCACACCATTCAGAATGGCTGTTATTAAAAAGTCAAAAAATAACAGATTCTGACAAGGTTGTGGAGAAAAAGGAATACTTATACGCTGTCAGTAGGAGCATAAATTAGTTCAACTATTGTGGAAGACAGTGCAGCAATTCCTCAAAGAGCTAAAAAACAGAACAACTGTTCAGCTTAGCAATCTCATTACTGTGTATATACCCAAAGGAATATAACTCGTTCTATTTAAAAAAATATGTTCACTGCAGCACTATTCACAATAGCAAAGAAATTGAATCAACCTAAATGCCCACCCATGATAGACTGGATGAAGAAAATGTGGTACATCACCCTCCTGAGACTAAACCAGGAAGAAGTTGAAGGCTCTGAAATTGAGGCAATAATTAATAGCTTACCAACCAAAAAAAGTCCAGGACCAGATGGATTCACAGCTGAATTCTACCAGAGGTACAAGGAGGAGCTGGTACCATTCCTTCTGAAACTATTCCAATCAATAGAAAAAGAGGGAATCCTCCCTAACTCATTTTATGAGGCCAGCATCATCCTGATACCAAAGCCTGGCAGAGACACAACAAAAAAAGAGAATTTTAGACCAATATTTCGGATGAACATCGACGCAAAAATCCTCAATAAAATACTGGCAAACCGAATCCAGCAGCACATCAAGAAGCTTATCCACCATGATCAAGTGGGCTTCATCCCTGGGATGCAAGGCTGGTTCAACATACACAAATCAATAAATGTAATCCAGCATATAAACACAACTAAAGACAAAAACCATATGATTATCTCAATAGATGCGGAAAAGGCCTTTGACAAAATTCAACAACCTTCATGCTAAAAACTCTCAATAAATTAGGTATTGATGGGACGTATCTCAAAATAATAAGAGTTGTCTATGACAAACCCACAGCCAATATCATACTGAGTGGGCAAAAACTGGAAGCATTCCCTTTGAAAACTGGCACAAGAAAGGGATGCCCTCTCTCACCGCTCCTATTCAACATAGTGTTGGAAGTTCTGGCCAGGGCAATCAGGCAGGAGAAGGAAATACA